>NC_086444.1:655065615-655365615 GCF_028390025.1 Pseudophryne corroboree
CAGTGCATATTATCGTCTGTTTGTTGTAAATAACAAATCACACATATTCTGAAATACTGCACTCTAAACCATTTTTTACATTTGCTCCCAAGTACCCCTAAGAGATGACATTTTAAGTCCTTCCTTAATACAGTTGAAACACTCTTGTGTAGGTCACTAATTATCCTTACTCTACCCAGAGATGGAAATATTCAAAACATGACCTCTGATGGTTAGTTAAGGAATACTGCCACAGGCTAATTGACAAGACACAGTATCCAATGAAAAGAGAGATTGAAAGAATGAGGACTCCCAGCTCTTGACAATAGGTTGTACTAAAGAAATAACCTTTCATTTTTCCAACATCACGTGAAAATGTCTTAGTTGGAGGATACATGACTGTTAACCCTAAATTTAAAAGGGAATTACTAAACGATATTTAGGAATACTAGTGCAACTGAAATTTTTTTTGTTGCCTATAGCAACCAATTTGATGTTCATTTAAATTTTCTAAACTGCACCAGAATAATTAGCTACAATATGGCAGGATGCCATGGTCATCACCAGGGCTGTGGAGTTGGCGTAATTCTGGGTGGAGTTCAAGTCAGTAGAAGTGTACAACGTCAAAATAAAAACTTAACATCAATATAATTACCCAAAACAATAAAGTTTTGTTCAAAACAGTAAAAAAAAAAATGTATGGAAATTTAATATTACTAATTACGATAATGTACATTAATATACATTTGCTATTTATGAAGAAGTCAGAGTGGCATAGTAGTAAAATATGGGAGTCATTAGTGATGTGTCTATTATGGGCACAGAGTGTGCAGTGCACACTCTGCACCCACAACCGACCATTGTGCCTCCTATGCGGTGCATCAGTACCCTATGTTTCTGCAATGTCATCGCTAGTGATGTGTTCAGAGAGATGATGCAACACAGGAACTAGCAAAGGCTGTGGCACTGTGCCAGACACAGAATAAAACTGTAAGGACTGTCATGGAACTATATAATTTATTTATATATATATATATATATTTGCAGAAGAAGCCGGCACTCAGTATTCCTAAGTGGTATTCGCCTCGGTGCCCTCCTCAAACGACTTGCAGCGAGTGGTGTATAGCATGTAAACGGCGGCACTCCAAGGACTTATTTAGTTGCAATAAATGTAGGTGACAAACACCATGCGTTGCTGTTAACGTTTCAGTTTATTTACTAAACTTTCGTCAGACGAAAGTTTAGTAAATAAACTGAAACGTTAACAGCAACGCATGGTGTTTGTCACTTACATTTATTGCAACTAAATAAGTCCTTGGAGTGTCGCCGTTTACATGCTATATATATATATATATATATATATATATATTCCTCCAACTCCGGCACTCCGCTGACATAATTCACATACTGCACCCGGTGCCTTCCACATGTAAGCTTGCACGGCTCCACGTAATATATCCCTCCAAAGGCGGCACTCAAAGGTTCAAAAAAATGACACAAGTCGGCTGTTTTAAGGCAACGTTACAGCGCCGTTCAGCGCTTTTATCAAGCCAATATTTCACAGCAATGGTTCCCAAACTTTCTTGAATCAAGGCACCCTAGAGTATCAGCGTGGTTTTTTTTTTACAGCACACCTGGGATCAAAGTTTTTATGGATAAATGTGGAAAAATAGGATTTTAATTACCTACCGGTAAATCCTTTTCTCATACGTCCTAGAGGATGCTGGGGACTCCGTAAGGACCATGGGGTATAGACGGGATCCGCATGAGACATGGGCACACTATAAGACTTTGAATGGGTGTGAACTGGCTCCTCCCTCTATGCCCCTCCTCCAGACCTCAGTTAGATTCTGTGCCCAGGAGAGACTGGTCACACACTAGGGGAGCTCTACTGAGTTTCTCTGGAAAGACTTTATGCTAGGTTTTTTATTTTCAGAGAGACCTGCTGGCTACAGGCTCTCTGCTTCGTGGGACTGAGGGGAGAGAAGTCAGACCTACTTCTTCTGACTTAAGGGCTCTGCTGCTTAGGCTACTGGACACCATTAGCGCCAGAGGGTTCGATCACTTGGTGCGCCTAGCTGCTTGTTCCTGGAGCCGCGCAGTCAACCCCCTCACAGAAGACAGAAGCCAGGTGAGTATTGGAAGAAAAAGAAAACTTCAGTGACGGCAGAAGACTTCAGGTCGGAGGTACAGCACAGCGGTCACGCTGTGCGTCATTGCTCCCACACACCAACGGTTCTACAAGGGTGCAGGGCGCAGGGAGGGCGCCCTGGGCAGCAATATACCTCTTTCCTGCAACTGGCAAAAGATGTATACAGTGCATAGGCACTGTATAGGGACCCTCGCCAGTATAAATATGAATAATATTAGAGGGGCTGAGGCGCGGGGCTTAGCCCTCACAACTTGTTACAGCGCCATTTTCTCCTCATGTTCCCGCCAAAAAGCACTGTTAGGCAGCTAACAGTGGAAAACGAGGGGGGGGGGGGGGGCAAGGTGGTTTTAGTGCGAAAGAGAAAATATAGCACTATACACTTTAATGTGCGTGTTAGTTAATGAGTTGTACTTGTATTCTGTGTTTTCCCTGTCACATATACCCATGATAGCTTATAGTTCTCATGTGTGTGTGCTCTGCCACGAGCTGGCTATGGGAATCCCTCTGTCGCCATTGCAGACTCCTGATGGTACTTGGGTCTGTAGATCAAGTGTCAGCAGGTCGGTAGTTGTATGCTTTTTCGAAAGTAAACACTGTATGGGTGACACACTAGTATGTGGGTGACCTGTCGGCACCATCTGTTATTACTGGGGGTAAATTAACATGAGGTCAATAACCTATACCTGTATAGGGTACGGTTCCATGGGCCTGTAGCACTGGCACAGATGTGCTTTTATTTGTGGGGGAATGATATTAAATTTATGTGTATATACTTCCCTCGGACCCCTCGGGGTCGTAAGAATGTTATTTTTACCTAGTTACCACTCCCTGTTGTCAACAAATTCTATGTTTTATGTCGACCATAAGGTTTCCTGGTCAGATCCACAACTTGGGCATTCAGTACATGGTCGTACACATTCAGCACACATTAATGTCACTAGGGACCCTGGGGTTCTGGACAAAATACTTATATGTATGATATATATATACCGTATATACTCGAGTATAAGTCGACCCGAATATGAGCCGAGGCACCTAATTTTACCACAAAAAACTGGGAAAAAATACTGACTCGAGTATAAGCCTAGGGTGGGAAATGCACGGTGCCAGGGGTTTTCATGCTCAGGGTGTCATGCTCGTTGCCAGGGGTTTCATGCGGTAGGTGATATGCTTGTTGCCAGGGGGTAATGCTTGTTGCTAGGGTTGTGCCCCCAGTGCCACATATACCCCCAGTGACAGATAAAAACATGCCCCCGTTGCTTTGCCCCCAGTAGTTATGCCCCTTCTTTGCCCCCAGTAGTTGTGCCCCCTCTTTCATTGCCCCCAGTAGTTGTGCCCCCTCTTTCATTGCCCCCAGTAGTTGTGCCCCCTCTTTCATTGCCCCCAGTAGTTATGACCCCTCTTTCTTTGCCCCCAGTAGTTGTGCCCTCTCTTTCTTTGCCCCCCAGTAGTTGTGCCCCCTCTTTCATTGCCCCCAGTAGTTATGACCCCTCTTTCTTTGCCCCCAGTAGTTGTGCCCTCTCTTTCTTTGCCCCCCAGTAGTTGTGCCCCCTCTTTCATTGCCCCCAGTAGTTAAGACACCTCTTTCTTTGCCCCCAGTAGTTGTGCCCCCTTTCCTTGCCCCCAGTAGTTGTGCCCCCTTTCTTTGCCCCCAGTAGTTGTGCCCCCTCTTTCTTTGCCCTCTGTTGCTGTGCCCCCGTCGCCGCTTACAAACACAAACAAAAACAATACTTACCACTGCCCCGCTCCTGCTTCCCGACCGCTTCTTCTGCTGCTGCGCTGCTCCGTCTGTCCGCCCGCTCCGTCTGTCCGCCCGCTCCGGCGCCCGCTTCCCGGCACCCGATCATCTCTATGGGAGAGACGTCATGACGTCTCTCCCATAGCAACGCCGCACAGACACTAGAGGTCAATAATGACCTCTAGTGTCTGTCCCTGGAGCCGGCTGCAGCGGACGCCCACACAGCCCACGGCGTCTGCTGCAGCCGTTGACTCGAGTATAAGCCATGGGGGGCTTTTTCAGCATAGAAAAATGTGCTGAAAAAGTCGGCTTATACTCGAGTATTTACGGTATATATATATATATATATATATATATATATATATATATATATATAGGATGTGTGTGTATATGTGTATTAAATACGTATATTCATATTGCAAGTTCTAATGAATGCTGAAGTAAAAGTATTCCTTCTCATGTGCTGGTCGCTCTGTTGATAAAGCTCTAGGTCGGCCGTGACGAGTTGGTCTCAGATCCTCACGAGGAGTCAGAGTGTTTATTCTTTTCCCGCCGCGGATAGAATACGGTGAAAGTCAACTCCTGGTCGGCATGGGGCCCTGTCACAAAGGATCGTATACAGGAAGCTAAGTGATATTTTACTTATATGCTTTGAGGTTATTTGCATTACATGCGCATGGGGGAGTGCTTGTATTCGGAAAAACATCCGATAGAATTACCCTAGATAGAGAGGGGAGGTTTCTTATGTTGGTTCTTCTCTATAACATTGCGGCAGGCTGCCGTGCGTCTGCAGTAGGTGTGGCCGGAGGAATGCTGAGGCTGACTCCGAGAGACACTGGAGTTTTTCCCTGTGACGGTGTACCGCTGTTTGGGGATGCCTCAGTTAAGTCACTCTCGGCGAATAACACTGGTAAGTCTACCTTCGTGAGTTAGATTCCCTCACAACGGTTGGTGACGCATTCTTTGGTGGGATGTAGTCATTTTAACTGTTTCGATACCGTTCTTATTTCCCTTTCTGTGCAGATAGTGGAAGGTGAAAAGGTAAGAGTTCTGCAGCCTTGTTAGGTTCGCAGCAGCGGATATTGTCTTCTGTTTCTTCCACCCCATGTCGCTGGGTCTCTCTGGCTGGAGCCCACACCGGTGGGAACTCGTCTAATACTCTTCCGTCAGTCCGGGAATGGACTTGGACCTGGGGGTTATTAGTAGAAGCCAAAGGGGGACATACTGGAATTTACAGATGATTCCCCTCACTGAGTTTTCAAATATATCTTACTGATTCCCCTCTGGAAGGGGAGGTAGTACGCGACGCCATACCAGAGTTGCGTCAGGTTCAGGATTTTGTCCTACTGTCCCTGTTAATAAAAAAATATAGCCACTCGAGTAGCCTAGTGGTACAGTGCTCTGCACTACAACAGCTGGGGTCCAGGGTTCAGATCCCCATCCTCCAGAAACAAAGACTTCTACTTACGAAGTTGAACTACAGGATGTAATCTCTCAGGCCAGGGAGCTCCAGCACGTAAAGGTAGAAAAAGGGTTTAAATGCGTTTTTCTCAGCATTCAGCCTACCTGGGTTGATATCCAGGATTGTCTTTGCCATCTCACCGGTGTGTTGGCAGTATGATGGTTTTCTTTCAATAGTAAGAGCCATTGTTATTCTGTACTGAGATGCTCCCCTGATTACGGTGAGGTCAAGAAACAAGTGCTCCAAATACTTGTTTCTCTCCGACTGTTCTTCGACACAGGGAATGGCTGTTGTTCCCAACGACGCGGATGTCGGTGGTGGGTATCATAGTAGATACTGAACAGTTGAGGTTCTGTGTTTTCCTGTGGAAAGAGGTCTGAGGATCCAGAGTCGGATCAGATTTGCAGTGACAATCCATCAATATGTTCCGTTGATGAAGAAGACGGGTGCGGCCTAAGAGGCCTTTTCGGTGAGCAGGTCAAATGCCAGAGTGGGTTTCACGGGACCAGTTGGAAATGTGGTCCGGGTCTCACCTGCACATGCACCGGAATATAATCCTAATGGCCAGCATATCGCTCCTTTCGTATCTGCACAGTCTCACCTCCTAGAGCGACGCAGGTTCGGGATCCAGGATTAGATCCTGGTGTCCATGCATGAAGATCTCCGAGGGGAAGTATTTCCAGAGGAAAAGATCAAGCTGGAAAGCTTGTCTGCAATAAGTTTTCTTGAATTAAGAGCTGTTTTCAACAAACATATTCTTCTTGATCTGCCCGTGTTATGTCTGTCGGACAATTTGACAGCAGTGGCGTAAGTAAGCCGCTAGGGCGGAACAAGGAGCAAAGCGGCAATGGCAGAAGCCGCAAAGAAGTCTTCGTTCCGGATGTAGACGATGGAGAAATAGATTTCCTCTGCAGACGCGATCTCCATCCGGGAGATATACACTCGTCATCGAGAAGTTTTCACAGAAGTGACAAGTCTTTGAGGAGTGCCTCAATTGGACATGTTGGCATCTCGCTTCAACAAGAACACTAAAGCTATAGCGGTGGACGCCCTCGTGACACCTTGGGTGTTTTCAGTCGGTCTGTGTGTCCCCTCCGCTTTCACTCTTTCTGAAGGTGATAAAAGTAAGAAGAACAAAGGTTCAGGCGTTCCTCATTGTTCCGGTCTAGCCAAGGAGAGCTTGGTATCCAGTTCTTCAAGTTTTACTCATAGAAGATCCCTGGCCTCTTCCTCTACGTGAGGAACTGTTACAGCGAGATCAGGGCGTGTATAAAGACTTACCGCAGCTGCGTTTGACGGCGTGGCGGTTGAACGCCATATCCTAGCCCGAAAGGTTATTCCCAGTGAAGTCATTTCCACATTTCTTCAGGCTAGAAAAGAAGTAACGGCAAAGCCTTACCACCGTATTTGGCGTAAATATGTGTATTTCAGGCTAGAAAAGAAGTAACGGCAAAGCCTTACCACCGTATTTGGCGTAAATATGTGTATTGGTGTGAATCCACGAAGGCTCCTACTAAAGACTTTCACCTGGGTCGTTCTTCTCCATTCTTTGCAAGCAGGTGTGGATGCAGGCCTAAAATTAGGCTCCATTTCAGTGCGGTTTTGGCCTTAAAAAAAAAAAAAAAATTCTTTCAAGAAATGAATTGGCTACCTTTCCGGAGGTTCGGATTTTCGTGAAAGGAGTACTGCACATCCAACCTCCATTTGTGCCCTCATTGGCACCGTGGGACCTTGATGTGGTGTTGAGTTTCTTGTGTCACACTGATTGGAACCTTTATGAAAGGTAGTGTTAAAATTTCTCTCTTGGAGAGTGGTCATGCTTTTGGCTTTGGCGTCAGAAGTAGCGGCTTTGCCTCACAGGAGTCCCTGTTTGATCTTCCATGTGGATAGAGCGAAATTGAGAACTCTGATAATAGTTCTGCCAAAAGGGATTTTTTTCTGTGTTTCGCAGAAACCAGACAATTTTGATGCCTGTGGTATCCTCAGCATTGGCTGATTCAAAGTCTCTCGATGTAGTCAGGGCTTTGAATATTTATGGCGCCAATTTGGCTCAGTTTGGGGACACAGAGGCCCTGTTTGTCCGGTATGCTCCCAGCGTGATTGGGGCGCCTGCGTCTATGCCGTCTGTTACACGCTGGATCTCTGATACGATTCGGTGTGCTCGTTCTACGGCTGGATTGCTGTTACCGAAGTCGGTGGAGACCCTTTCTACTAGGAAGATGGTCTCTTCTTGGGCAGATGCCTGTGGTGTCTCGGTGGTTTAACTTTGCCGAGCGGCTACTTGGTTGGGTTCAAACACCTTTGCTAAGCTCTACAAGTTGATGGGGACCTCCTGTTTGCTCGATCGTAGCTGCAGAGTCGTCCGCACTCTCCCGCCCGGTCTGGAGCTTTGGTATAAACCCCATGGTCCTTACGGAGTCCCCAGCATCATCTAGGACGTATGAGAAAATAGAATTTTAATATCTACCGGTAAATCCTTTTCTCTTAGTCCGTAGAGGATGCTGGGCACCCGTCCCAGTGCGTACTGTGTCTGCAGTTATTGGTTATGGTTACACTCTTGTGGTGTTTCTTTTCTGTCAGGATGTTACTGAAGTTGTTCATGCCATGGCATGTGGTACCTTCTTATTGGTTGGATTGACACACAGGTTGTGTTACATATTCTCTCAGCATGTGGCTGTGTAATTTTTCATGCCCGTGGCTGGTGTTCTATTGAATACCATGTTCTCCGGAAGGTTCAAGGTGTGAGCTGGTATCACACTCACCGTGTTTAAACAATAAATTCTTTCCTCGAAATGTCCGTCTCCCTGGGCACAGTTTTCTAACTGAGGTCTGGAGGAGGGGCATAGAGTGAGGAGCCAGTTCACACCCATTCAAAGTCTTATGGTGTGCCCATGTCTCCTGCGGATCCCGTCTATACCCCATGGTCCTTACGGAGTCCCCAGCATCCTCTACGGACTAAGAGAAAAGGATTTACCGGTAGGTATTAAAATCCTATTTTCTCGTAGTCCGTAGAGGATGCTGGGGTCCACATTAGTACCATGGGGTATAGACGGGTCCACTAGGAGCCACTGGCACTTTAAGAGTTTGAGAGTGTGGGCTGGCTCCTCCCTCTATGCCCCTCCTACCAGACTCAGTCTAGAAACTGTGCCTGAGGAGACGGACAACTTTGAGAGAAGGATTTTGCACAGAGAGTGGCGAGATTCACACCAGCTCACACATACAAGGCAAACCAAGCTAACCAGCTTGAAACATCAGCAACAGCTGAACAATATTACTTAACCAAGTAACAAAACAGTACTTACCCAAGAACTAAGCCGTACTGAACTAAGTAACCACTGCAGGATCACAAAGCGCTGGGCGGGCGCCCAGCATCCTCTACTGACTACGAGAAAAGGATTTACCGGTAGGTAATTAAAATCCTATTTTCTCTTACGTCCTAGAGGATGCTGGGGTCTACATTAGTACCATGGGGATGTACCAAAGCTCCCAGAACGGGAGGGAGAGCGCGGGGGCACCTGCAGAACTGATTGACCAAATTTCAGGTCCTCAGTGGCCAAACTATCGAACTTGTAGAACTTAGCAAACGTGTTCGACCCTGACCAAGTAGCCGCTCGGCAAAGCTGTAAAGACGAGACACCCCGGGCAGCCGCCCAGGAAGAACCCACCTTACGAGTAGAGTGGGCCTTAACAGACGTAGGACACGGCAATCCTGCTGTAGAATACGCATGCTGGATAGTGTACCTGATCCAGCGAGAGATAGTCTGCTTAGAAGCAGGACACCCAATTTTCTTGGGATCACACAGGACAGAGTCCGATTTTCTGTGACGAGCAGTCCTCTTCATATAGATTTTCTGAGCCCTTACAACATCTAAGGACTTTGATGAAATTGAGGAGTCAGTAGCAACTGGCACCACAATAGGTTGGTTGATATGAAATGCCGACACAACCTTCGGAAGGAACTGCTGGCGTGTCCAGAGCTCAGCTCTATCTTCATGGAATAGCAAGTATGGGCTTTTACAGGACAAAGCCCCCAATTCTGACACACGTCTAGCAGAAGCAAAGGCCAACAAAGTGACAGCCTTCCACGTGAGAAACGTATTCCTTTTCTAGCCTGTATCAGGGTAGGAATAACCGTGTTTGGAATGCCCTTCGGAGCTAAGATCTGGCGTTTAACCTCCATGCCGTCAAACGTAGCCGCTGTAAGTAAATTATTCTGTGTAAATAAAGAAGTGACTTAAAACAAAATGATTATGCACTGACTTTATTCCATAATCATGTGTATTCCTGTGATGTTTCTAATTATATTCTGTTCCTACTTCTCCACTGTCATTTTTCTTAGCAGTGATGTGTAGTAATAGTTACAAATGTTACAGTATAGTCACATGTGTTTACGGATTCCCTCTTCTGTGGTTACAATTGTAGCACGTTACTTCTCTATGACACTCCTGAAATGTTACTAGCAGCTCTATAATATTAGATGTATTTATTGATTTTTAATACTTTGTAATTACACGTGTTACGTCACACGATGATGGGGGGTTACAGTCACAGTGCACACAGTTATTCCTTTAATATATTCGGAATAATATTTTCCAAACTTATATACTGCTGCGTTGTTTCATCCCCATATTTAAATACAGACAAGTGCAAGCTCACGTCAGCTAGTATTTGATGGTTTCAAATATAATTAAATACTCGTATTGTTTTTAAATAATTTCCTCTTACATCCAAGTTTAATAGGGCCTTAGATCAAACTCACACCCTGTAATTCAACTCATACTGTATTGATGCTGTTTTTTTCTGTTAACAGCCAGATTGAAAGGGAAATGTGATATACAATTTAGCTTGATAAGTGTGTACTTCGCTTAGTGTTGTTTTTATAATATTACACAGTACTAACACACATTGTTTGTGACAGGGAGTTATATAATATTACACAGTATTAACACACATTGTGACAAGAGTTATATAATATTACACAGTATTAACACATTGTTTGTGACAGGGAGTTATATAATATTACGCAGTATTAACACACATTGTGACAGGGAGTTATATAATATTACACAGTATTAACACACATTGTGAGGGGGAGTTATATAATATTACACAGTATTAACACACATTGTTTGTGACAGGGAGTTATATAATATTACACAGTATTAACACACATTGTGACGGAGTTATATAATATTACACAGTATTAACACACATTGTTTGTGAGGGGGAGTTATATAATATTACACAGTATTAACACACATTGTTTGTGACAGGGAGTTATATAATATTACACAGTATTAACACACATTGTTTGTGACGGGGAGTTATATAATATTACACAGTATTAACACACATTGTGACGGAGTTATATAATATTACACAGTATTAACACACATTGTTTGTGAGGGGGAGTTATATAATATTACACAGTATTAACACACATTGTTTGTGACAGGGAGTTATATAATATTACACAGTATTAACACACATTGTTTGTGACGGGGAGTTATATAATATTACACAGTATTAACACACATTGTTTGTGATGGGGAGTTATATAATATTACACAGTATTAACACATATTGTTTGTGACAGAAGAGGGAATCAGTAAACACCTGTGACCATACTGTTACATTTGTAACTATTACTACACATCACTGCTAAGAAAAATGACAGTGGAGAAGTAGGAACAGAATATAATTAGAAACATCATGGGAATACACATGATTATGGAATAAAGTCAGTGCATAAGCATTTTGTTTTAAACCACTTCTTTATTTACACAGAATAATTTTTCTTTATATTTCTCTCTACACGTTACTCTTTTCTACATCTTACATACAGTATTTCGCTTTTTATGACCCCCAAAATAAGGGAAGCATATAATACTTCATACTGTATGTGATAATTATAAAGTGATACACATCACATATGGGTATTGGATCTTTTTAATTAACATGTTGGTCATTTAATAAAGTACTACCATTTTAATCTAACAATCTTTTTTGTGGAAAGGGAACGAGTGCTGCTATAAAGAAGCTGATTCCGTCTTCTTTTTTCAGTCTGAAGTATGCATTATGTCCATGTCGAAATATCATGCTTGACCCATTTGTAATTCTGGTTTGTTGCTATAGTGTCCACTGGACTGGCTGCACACATTTTTTTATTGTTCTGACTGGTTAGCCTTCTACTTTCAAACTGGCTCTATGAGAGTACTAATCTTACTATAAGGTATAGCAATGGCCCATATGTACTGTACTGCACCCCTAACTTTAGAGACTTACATCAAGTAAATCAAGTAAGCTGTTTGAGGTTGGGCTCAGTCTCTGCCCTGCCCCCTGATGCCGATGTCTCTGTAAGCAAGTATAGGTCTTTGCACTACAGAAAACATACAAATTTCCTAACCTAGAGATAGGAAAGGCACAAGGGAAACCTGTAAGTACGACCATGGAGTATTAAAGCAAATATTTCATGATAGATAGATAGATAGATAGATAGATAGATAGATAAGGACTAACACTTGTCCTTCCATTACAGTATATCATTTCCCACATGAAATGAATTGGTTCAGGGTACTTTTTACATTCTACAGTTGCTCGCCTGGTAGAGCAAAGGTGGGTACCAGGGATGTTCAAATAACATAAAAGGCCCTAAGGACCATCTCTCCTTCAAACAGATCTGGTGTTCTCAAGGACGGTCCTCAAGGCAGACTAACAGTCCAGGTATTAAGCATAGCCATAGCCGAGAACAAATGTGACTTAGTACAGTACCTCAGTTATTTTTGTATAACAATCAATCCTCAATAATGGAAATGCACCTGCACTGTTAGTGTACTTTGAGGACTGTGGTTGGGAAACACGGAGATAGATTAATCACTTTCCACTTGTATGTGTATACACTGAAACTTAAACTGCAATACAATGTATGTACTGTAAATTACGTATCGTCTGAAAGATCTGTAGCCACTCTGTGAGAAACAGATACTGCGAAGACATTCCCATTGTGTGGCTTAGTGCTGAAGGCAGCCCTCCAAGCCTTTTTGGAATAAAATAAACTGGGTGAAACAACACAGGTTTAAAACAAAGGGTCCCCATAAGGTCAGGCTGACCAACAAAACCCCAGAATTATTCAAGCCAGTGACCTCACCCATGCACACTGTGCACTATCACTGACCCCCATTACCTTGTGCATGAAGTGAACCCCCTGTACATTCTATTGCCTGTGCTTGACACCCCAGATCACGCTACCAGTTTGAGAGGAGTACTGGCGATTGGAGAAAAAATATTGGGGGAAATATAAACAGAAACCTGATCAAATCCCAAGTACACACAGGCCTAGAAATCTTTTAGGTTACTTCTGCTAATGCTTGAATATGGCCTACGGGCTTTATGTCCAATTTAAAAAGTATGCACAAAAAAAAGGAAATCTTTTCGTAAGTGCCCAGACCTTCATGATCTCCTCCCCAGCAAATCTTATATTCCCTGTCTGACACCCAGCATTGATTCTGTCCTTCAAACATCTGCCACTGACAGAGCCACTTTGTAAAAGCTGCAGAGTATCCAAACAGATACTTGGGCCAAGGGGGTCATTCCGAGTTGATTGCACGTAACAACTTTTTGCTGCTCGTGCGATCAACCTGATGCCGCCTATGGGGGAGTGTATTTTAGCATAGTAGGGCTGCGATCGCTTGTGCAGCCCTGCTATGCTAAAAAAGTTTCCTGCAAAACAAGACCAGGGTCAGACCTACTTACTCTGTGCGACGGATCCAGCGATGAAGGTCCCGGGATTGACGTCAGACATCCGCCCTCCAAACGCCTGGACACGCCTGCGTTCGCCTTTCTATGCCTTGAAAACGGTCAGTTGATGGCCGGGTACGCCTGTCAGTCTTCATGCAATCGCCGCTGTGATCACTTTCTGCGCTGGCGGCGTCGCTGCCCGGTGACGCGCGTGTGCATTGCGGGTGCCGCACAGCCACAGTACCGACCTGTTCGCACCGCAGCGAAGAACCGCTGTGTGCGAACAGGTCAGAATGACCCCCAATATCACATTGGGGACCTAATTGTTAACCACTACAATCCTCACTCCCCCTATATATTTTGCACATAGAAACCTATTTCTAAAAACAGTTACATTAATTAGAATCACTCAGTGCAGACGGGATCCGGTCGTTAGGTCGACAGTAAGTAGGTCGACCACTATTGGTCAACAGTAAGTAGGTTAACATGGTTTCTAGGTCGACAGGGACTCTAAATCGGCATGTTCTAGGTCGATGTGAGTTTTTCACGTTTTTTCATTTTTAGAACTTTTTCATATTTTACGATCCACGTGGACTACAATTGGGTACGGTAACCTGTGCCAAGCGCAGCGAGGTACCTCGCGAGCCATGTGAGGGGACACGGTGCGCTAATTGGGGTTCCCGGTCACTGTACAGAGAAAACGACCCGAAAAAAAGTAAAAAAAAAACTCATGTCGACCTAGAGTTCCTGTCGACCTAGAAACCATGTCGACCTACTTACTGTCGACCAAAAGTGGTTGACCTAGACACTGTTGACCCAAGTCTTATCTACCTAACATACCACACCCGTACGGACAGGGTGGTCTTCAGTTTGCCGGCTGTCGGGGTCCCGGCGCACAGTATACCAGCGCCAGAATCCCGACACCCGGCATACCGACACCTTTTCTCCCTCTTGGGGGTCCACGATCCCCTGGAGGTAGAATAGATAGTGTGGCGTGGCGAGCCCGAAAGGGGCTCAACTGCACTCACCATGCTGTTGGTATGCCGGTGGTTGCGATTCCGGCGCTGGTATGCTGAGCGCTGGGACCCCGACAGCCGGCAAACCATACTACACGCGTACGGACATACTGCTTTTTTAACCATAGTAAATTGAAACAGGTGTATGTGGATAATTTCTTGCTCACCTAAACAGTAACCTTGTAGCAAGACAACTCATTGCAGGAATAGATGCATTTCCAGATATAGTGCTCTTAGGGTTAAGGGGGGTACTCACGGAGAGATCCATGCTTAAAATCTAAGCAATCTGACTAGATTGCTTAGATTTTAAGCACAGATCACTCGTGTGTAGCCCCCTCAGCGATAACGATGCGCGGCCCCGCACATCGCTATCGCCGCTGCTAGATTGAGCCTGCATGCAGGCCAATCTAGCACGTTGCTCATTGCACCCGCTGGGTGAAATGAGCAGCCCCCGTCCTCCCCCCGCATCGCTCAGCACACATCTCGCTGTGCTGAGCGGCGGGAGAGATGTGTGCTGAGCGGTTCGCTCAGCACACATCTCTCCCGTGGATACCCCCCTTTAGGCTAGGCAGCTGGTAAGAGTCATCATCAAGAAGATGCTTGCAGAGTGAAAGAATAAACCTTAAGTTTCACCTATTCAACAGCAGTTCCAGTTCCTGGCCACATTACCATAACAAATGGGAGACTATCTGCCTTGGATACAGCCTCCTGTTTTATAATGATTTGAACAGCACTCCTTGCAGTTTACTTTTTCGTATTGATTGGCATTCACCATAACTAATGGGAATGGTTTAGATGCCCTATATTATAGTCATGTTTCTTTATTTTTAAGAAAGTATACAACTCAATAGTAAGATTCATTGCAACTTAGTAATGTATTGATGCATAGAGAAAAAATGAATTTACCATAAATGGTGTTTCCTTCAATAAGACCTTTGCCTCGTTCTCCCACAACCACGCCATCCGAATACCCACAACATATAAGATTACTTCTGAGAACGGGGTCACCACCTCTGCGGATATCCACTCCACCCCACTGATTTTCACGGATTACATTTTCTGTTAAAGAATAGAACACTTTAGTATCTTTGCAAAAAGGAGATATCATTGAAGATTATGTTAATATAGTCAAAAAGAAGGCTGTTATCAATTCGATCAAGTTTCTCCTAAGCTGGGTACACACTAGATGATGTGTAACCAGTGTGATATTGGCAGCGACTGACCCGGCGGGGCTGCTAGCGGCAGCAACAGCAGGGGAAGTGGGGGCCTTGCATGGTGCTCGCCGGCGATATTTCCAGTCAGACCTGCATGCAGTCCGATGGAGGATTTTTACTGATGACGCGTGAGAGTACACATCAGCACTGCATAGTGCGTACACACTGGACGATTTTAAACGATATGCCATTCCAAAGTATCACAATCGTCCATTTCTCTTAAAATATTGTCTAGTATGTACCCACCTTTAGCCTCTTCAGTTTCAGCTTGGTCTATTGTCAAGTCTCTTTTCTTAGGGCCTAATTCATGTTTGTACACAATGCTGATTGTTTCACAATGGTGTGATTATCAGCAGACTGCACATGTGCTGTAATCTCATTGCTCACATTCCAAGGTACCTATGCATTCACGGTCACAGTGAGATTTTAAAGCAGAGTTTGGCGGCATGTATCTGTCTTCAGCTGCGGTCGATCATGCATTAACAAAACAGTGTCGCTACTGCCATGTCCAGTCTGTGTAGCCATAAGTTTGCCCTAGCAGTCAATGTTCCTCATTGTTGCATATAGGCTGCATACAGTGGGGATTGAAAGTTTGGGCACCCCAGGCAAAAATTCATTTTAATGTGCAAAAAGAAGCCAAGGAAAGATGGAAAAATCTCCAAAAGGCATCAAATTACAGATTAGACATTCTTATAACATGCCAAAAAAAGTTTGATTTTATTTCCATCATTTACACTTTCAAAAGAACAGAAAACAAAAAATGCCATCTGCAAAAGTTTGGGCACCCTGCAGAGTTAATACCTTGTACTGCCCCCTTTGGCAAGTATCACAGCTTGTAAACGCTTTTTGTAGCCAGCCAAGAGTCTTTCAATTCTTGTTTGAGGTATCTTCGCCCATTCTTCCTTACAAAAGTCTTCCAGTTCTTTGAGATTCCTGGGCTGTCTGTGACGCACTGCTCTTTTAAGGTCTATCCATAGATTTTCAATTATGTTGAGGTCAGGAGATTGTGAAGGCCATAGCAAAACCTTCAGTTTACGCCTCTTGATGTAATCCACCGTGGATTTTGAGGTGTGTTTAGGATCATTATCCATTTGTAGAAGCCAGCCTCTCTTTAACTTCAGCTTTTTCACAGATGGCATCAAGTTAGCGTCCAAAATTTGCTGGAATCTTATTGAATCGATTTTTCCTTCTGCTCGTGAAATGTTCCTTGTGCCACTGGCTGCAATACAACCCCAAAGCATGATTGATCCACCCCCATGCTTAACAGTTGGATAGAGGTTCTTTTCATTCAATTCTGTACCCTTCCTTCTCCAAACGTACCTTTGCTCATTCCGGCCAAAAAGTTTGATTTTAACCTAATCGGTCCACAGAACTTTATTCCAAAATGCATCAGGCTTGTCTATATGTTCATTTGCAAAGTTCAAACGCTGATTTTTGTGGTGAGGACGTAGAAGAGGTTTTCTTCTGATGACTCTTCCATGAAGACCATATTTGTACAAGTATCTCTTTATAGTGGAATAGTGTACCACAACTCCAGTGTCTGCCAGATCTTCCTGGAGGGATCGTGCAGTCAAACGTGGATTTTCACTTGCTTTTCTCACAATCCTGTGAGCTGTTCTGTCTGATATTTTTCTTGATCTTCCAGATCTTGCTTTAACTTCCACTGTTCCTGATGACTGCCATTTCTTAATTACATTCCGAACAGAGGATATGGGCATCTGATAACGCTTTGCTATCTTCTTATAGCCTTCTCCTGCTTTGTGAGCATCAACTATTCTCAGTTTCAGTGTTCTACACAACTGCTTAGAGGAACCCATGGTGCTGATTGTTGGAGCAAGGTCAGATGAGTCTGGGCTTTTAAAACCTTTGAGATTGACATCACCTGGTCTTTCCAGACGATGATTGAGAACAATCCATGACACTGCCAGGTCTCAGCTGTCCAAAGGGGGCAGTACAAGGTATTACTCTGCAGGGTGCCCAAACTTTTGCAGACGCCATTTTTTGTTTTCTGTTCTTTTGAAAGTGTAAATGATGGAAATAAAATCAAACTTTTTTTGACATGTTATAAGAATGTCTAATCTGTAATTTGATGCCTTTTGGAGATTTTTCCATCTTTCCTTGGCTTCTTTTTGCACATTAAAATGAATTTTTGACTGGGGTGCCCAAACTTTCAATCCCCACTGTATGTGTACACAATTGTGAATGAGTTGCAATGGCTTTGGTGAGCATTAATATTTTTTCCTGGGCGGCAGCTTCACTTGAGATGATTAACAATTCAGTACCCTAAACATTTACAGCTGGGTAGGCAAGTGCGTATAAACAGGAATTAGGTCACTGCATCAATGTGTAACCTTATTTATCTATTATGTTTATCTTTCCACATATAATAATGTCTGTATATTTGTGCAGTTGTCTATTTTTTAAACAGACTAATATCAATCCCAATTATTTTAAAGTACATTTTTACATCTCACTGACCACTATTTTAATTTTGTGCTGACTGTAAAGCACAAAAGTATAAAGGTAATCATTTACATTTTAGGGGGAGATTCAATTAAGCCCAGGGTTGCATCAAAACTTGCAAAATGAAAACACAGGATGTGTGTACTGTAATCATTTATTAATGCCAGCATCTGTCATTCAGTGTAAAGTGCCTTATACTGTATATTTATAATGTTTACACAGCAAACCATATGACTATTCATGGAAGTGCAAGTAAAACGTAACAATGGTTTATAGTTACTTGGTACCCCTGGCTGTTGTACAAGGAATCTGCTCATTATAAATCACTACACAATTGCCCAGGTGGTAGGTAGGTGTAAACGCGAGACTGGCTGGATGTCTATTGTTTAACTTTCTCCTTCCTATAGGCTGGTAGAATGCATATTTTCTATTGATGCATCTTGGTGGAGCTTTTTTCTCCTTATTTTTCTATAACAACTGGGCTGTGAGGCTTCCTTCTTTTCTCTTTTCCCTTTTCTTTTTCCTGTCGTCTCTCTTCTCATTTTTTCTTCTTCTCTAGTCTTGTTTCTCTATATTCTTTTCTTCTTAATTTGTGTTTTTGACACTACCATATGTGCTGAGTTTCGAAACAGTGTTTATTTATTTTTCTTAGACTAGAGGAAGGTACGGTCAATTTATACAAAACATTTTTTTCTTGCTACACCATGTGTGTACTTGATGTTTTGATGTGCGGTTACTGATTTTGCATATTATTTTTTCAGTGTTCTCAGCTCTCTTGTACAATACGTTCACTGTATTCGGCATTACTGATTGATAATCAATAAAAACAGTTTGCAAAAAAAATGGTTTAGTGTTTAACTTTAATATATTGAGTGGAGAACCCGTACTGCATGTGTTGAAAGACAATTTGATGTGTACTACATCTGTATGTTCAGAAAAAAATATTTTTGTATAGACTGCATTCATCTTTAAAAAAAATTCAGTATAGAGAAAAAGTATCTGGGGGCTTTGAGAACAAGTATCCAACTGAATGCCACTGACCTACTTACTGCTGTAGTAATTTTTGCAAGCTCTAGAATGTGAAGTAGATATTCAGCCACTTGGGCACAGCATACACTGTCTACTCTTATTATAAGGTGCTTTTAATGTGTATGTTCAACTCGTGCAGATAATTTGTGAGCCTGGTCAGATGTGATTTCATGAGTTATATAAGTCATTGTACGATTAGGGTACAGTTCTGTGCTGAGGCCAGTCAAATGTGAAGAATTCTTCCAGATGTAAAGGGAGCTCTTCCCTGGGTATAGGAGCTTGTATGCCATTCACAAAAGCAATTATACTAACATGGAGGCTCAAATTTGTCATGAAATCCAGTTACCTGATGATTCATAATGATTAACTACATAGCCACCTACACAAATGTTTATAGAGAACTAGAGCTTATGATAAAGTCACCAATACACACATAGAAGTAACAGACATAGGGGGATATTCAATTTGGCCCGAAGAGACATCTGGAGTAAAAACCCCTGATGTTTCTTCGGGTGCTGCGGTCAGGCTATTTAATTATCTCGGCCGGTAAAACCTGATTTTTCTTCCGTAAACACACAGGTTCAGTGAAACCTGTGTGTTTTCGGGTGAAATAGCCCCATTTTCGGATGAAAACGGGGCTGTTATCGGGCACTTTGCTTCGCCTGCCGGAGGCAGGCGAAGCAAAACCCCCGATAAGCTGCGGCACGCGCCGGCTTATTGGGGCCAATTAAATAGCCCCCGGCGGCGATACTTATCACCCGGCACCCTCGGGACAAATTGAATAACCCATATACAGTTTAAAATGTTGCATCAGCCAAGTAATTCATTTTTTAGCACATGGCCATACACTTTAACTGAGGAGGAGATGCATCGAACCTTAGAGAGAAAAAGTGGAATGAGATAAATGACTGTAAAATGACAGTTAGGAGCTGATTGGCTGATACTTTATTTTTCCCCCAAGGTCTGATACATCTCCCTCTGAGTAATGTATGTATTTATTCCATTAATATATTCTACATAAAAAAATTGCCTGCATATTAGAGTTACCACATTTTTATGGGTTTCATTTTATTCTATGTCTATCTATACCCTTTCCTATGTGACAACCCCTCACTAAGTTTAGTGCTAGTTTATGAAAGAAGATAGAGAATAATGAACTTTTGTCTAAAAAGAAAGATTCCTCCAAACGACGTATAGAGAACTATCAAAATACTTCAGTATTGAGAGGTACCAAGTATACTGAAATGATGTGACCCTAGAGTTAATTAAGCATACAGTATTACATAATAATTAGAACTACATATAAAAATGCAGATTCAGCCTAGTTGTTCATTTTTTGGCTACAGGAAGAGTCTTTACAACTTTGAAGGATGGGTAATTATTGAGTCATATTTGTCATCCTAAGGGAGCAAGTCAGCGCAACCTAATGACATTGCATTACAAACGCCAGCTAGAACATACTAACACAGAAGTCTGAGGGAAGGAAATCATATGTACTGCAGATTAATCATGACACCAGAGACAATGGTTCTAGAGCCACTTAGAAAACATCAGCTACATTAATGCGAGTCCCGGTTTATATACGCTGCATACAATAATCCAGCTCCAGACACTGTTGCTTATATGCAAATTCATATTGGAACTGTTCTGAAAGTTTGTAGTGTGCAACACTTTATTAACACAACCTCCTTAGGTCTTTTCTATATTTCAGAAGAAACCTGTAACTTTTTGGACAAACTAAGCACCAGATACAAGGGGTGTGCAATACATTTCTAGATACACAAAAAGTATTATATTTACAAAGTGAACATTCAGTTTCTTTTAAAGTACTCGCCAGAGCTGTTTATGCAAAGCTGCATGCGCTCAAACCACTTAGTGAAACAGTTGGAACAGTGCAAAGCAGGTATGTCTTCTACATGTTGGATGAAGGTCTCCACTGCAGCTACAGGTGACTCAAAATGAATCCCACGCATCTTGCGCTTGACTTGTGGCAAAACGAAGAAGTCACAGGGGGCCAGGTCTGGACTGTATGGCAAATGACCAAGCCCTGGATGCTTTCATGGGCCAGAAACACACTTACCTGGGCTTGTGGGCAGGTGCATTGTCATGATGGAGAAGGATACCATGAGCGTGAGTTATTGGACGTCACCTGGAATTGGCTTCCAGCACTTTGGCAGACACTGCTTGGCGTACCAGTCCCCAGTAATGGTGTACTGCTGCATGAGTGATACAGTAGCTACATGACCAGTCTTGGCCATAAAAACAACCACCATCTGCTTGGCCACACTGCGACCATGTCAGAACTTCTGTGGCGGCACACCTCCAACTGGTGTCTATTCAGTCGACTTTTGTTTGGTTATGGAGTTGAAACTGTAGATCCAGAAATCATCACCACTGATGATTTCCCAGAGTGACCACCATCAAACCTGGCCAGTATGTTACGGAACCAAGTCACCAGAGTCTCTTTCTGCTCTTGAGTCAGCTGATGATAATTTATCAGCACTACTAGATACAATGTCATTATTTTTATATAACTATGTAAATGTACAATATATTATGTACAGGTATACCATCAAATTACTCTGTAGTACTTTTTTTAAATGTTTAACTTTAGATATTTAAGCAGTATCTGAGGGAATAGGTGACCTTAAGAGGCATGTCTCAAAAACATGTTGCCATCTGAGTTTACATTCTTTGCATTTTACCGGTGGAATTGCACCCAGCAGATTTACTAAAGTCAAAGTTACTGCAATTCCACAGAGAATCCAGACTTTAGAAAGCAAATGCATTTCAAAGCACCATCAATGTTTTTATCATTAGCATAGAAACCTCAGATGTATTAATTGGCAGGTTTAGAACCCACCACAAACCTATCCAAATAAGTACCTGACTCAGAGCCCGATTCAGACCTGATCACTGTTGTGCAAATTCGCACGGCGGCCGATTATGGAATGACTGCGCATGCATATGCACCGCAATGCGCAGGAGCGACGCCAAACAGCGGCAGAATGGTGTGAAAATTTTGATTTCAATGTACACATGCATTTGCACACTTGCACGAGGCGGGTTTTCACTCTCCCTGGGCGGCGACTATCTGATCGAAGACCTCTGCAAATTTGCAGCACAGCTATCAGGTCTGAATTAGGCTCTCAGACAGGCATATCTGACATAAGAGCTGCACCTACAGTATACCCAGGATCCCTAGGGTCTGTGCAGATTCCCAAAGTGATAACCAGCCCTAGGCCTCAATTATACTAGTAGTAGAAAAATTGGGGGCAAAAACATCATGGAGTAATCATGATTTTCCACTAACCTTCACTGACCAGCCAGGGCTTGTAGAAGAGAGGGGAGACCAGCAGTGTGGGTGTGTCCCCTACATCATTCCACTAACCCTATGGCAGTTAGCACCCGGGCTAGGTTCTCTATGGGGCTTAGGACTGCAAAAAATCATGCAGTACCACACACACTTTGCCCTCCTGAATTATTTTTTTCTTGTAACCTAGGTTTCAAGGAGTAGGGTTGATTATCAATATCATATATATTTCCCACAGCGTAATTTTTTTTTTACACTTGGTAATCTTCACTATTTTGCAGACATCCAAGGGATCTGTACAGTGCTTGAAAAGTGTGCTACATTTGTGGTGAGATAGAGGTGTAGAAACCGATAGGTATTGCCACCAGCTTAAAAACACTGGCACAACCGATGCATACTGTATTAAATACTGTGTTTTAACCCCCTAAACTGCCAGCAATGCCCATTGGTTTCAAAATGATAGCAAACCCACCGCTTACTGAATTTACCCCCAAATAATCCCAAACCTGCAAAATTTTTATCCAACCTGCCTTCATGGTTAACATGCCTGCAATTACCAAATGAATTGACTGTTTGCTAGTAAGGCTTTTCACTATGCACACAAATATATGTAAACCAGTCTCCTACTAGGGAGTCCATAGAATAAACAACAGTGTATGTTCATTTTGACATTTATTTTTTAAAGAAGCATTGCACAATACCTGTTATTTGACCTCTTCCATTTTCATTCACTGCAATACCGGCAGCCAGTCCTTGAAATATATGGTTTCCACTGCAGAAAAACATACAATAATATAAAGATATTCTTGTTTAACTAGATTGAAAACAATGAAATAACAACTGCCATGAGCAAAAAGTGGTGGCCAAGAATGCAGTTTATCAATACACTAGGAACCAAAAATAAGATTTTACTTACCGGTAAATCTATTTCTCATAGTCCGTAGTGGATGCTGGGGACTCCGTAAGGACCATGGGGAATAGACGGGCTCCGCAGGAGACATGGGCACTTTAAGAAAGAATTTAGATTCTGGTGTGATCTGGCTCCTCCCTCTCTGCCCTTCCTTCAGACCTCAGTTAGAGAAACTGTGCCCGGAAGAGCTGACAGTACAATGAAAGGATTTTGGAAATCCAGGGCAAGATTCATACCAGCCACACCAATCACACCGTATAACTTGTGATAAACTTACCCAGTCAACAGTATGAACAACAACAGAGCATCAGTTCAACCCTGATGCAACAATAACATAGCCCTTATTGCAGCAATAACTATATACAAGTATTGCAGAAGAAGTCCGCACTTGGGACGGGCGCCCAGCATCCACTACGGACTACGCGAAATTGATTTACCGGTAAGTAAAATTTTATTTTCTCTAACGTCCTAGTGGATGCTGGGGACTCCGTAAGGACCATGGGGATTATACCAAAGCTCCCAAACGGGCGGGAGAGTGCGGATGACTCTGCAGCACCGAATGAGCAAACACAAGGTCCTCCTCAGCCAGGGTATCAAACTTGTAGAACTTTGCAAAAGTGTTTGAACCTGACCAAGTAGCCGCTTGGCACAGCTGTAATGCCGAGACCCCTCGGGCAGCCGCCCAAGAAGAGCTCACCTTCCTAGTGGAATGGGCCTTAACTGATTTTGGCAGCGGCAATCCAGCCGCAGAATGAGCCTGCTGAATCGTGTTACAGATCCAGTGAGCAATAGTTTGCTTTGAAGCAGGCGCACCAAGCTTGTTGGAAGCATACAGGATAAACAAAGAGTCTGTCTTCCTGGCTCTAGCCGTTCTGGCTACATAAACCTTCAAAGCCCTGACCACATCAAACAACTCGGAATCCTCCAAGTCAGTAGTAGCCACAGGCACCACAATAGGTTGGTTTATATGAAAAGATGAAACCACTTTCGGCAGGAATTGTGGACGGGTCCGCAACTCTGCTCTATCCGCATGGAAAACCAGATAGGGGCTTTTATGTGACAAAGCCGCTAATTCTGACACACGCCTAGCCGAAGCCAATGCTAGTAGCATGACCACCTTCCACGTGAGATATTTCAATTCCACCGTTTTGAGTGGTTCAAACCAGTGGGATTTCAGGAAACTCAACACCACGGGGGCTGAATATGCAGCACTCCCTTCACAAACGTCTGAACTTCAGGTAGAGAAGCCAGTTCTTTTTGAAAGAAAATGGATAGGGCCGAAATCTGGACCTTAATGGAACCCAATTTTAGGCCCAAAGTCACTCCTGACTGTAGGAAGTGAAGGAAACGGCCCAGCTGGAATTCCTCCTAAGGGGCATTCCTGGCCTCACACCAAGCAACATATTTTCGCCATATATGGTGATAATGTTGAGCTGTCACGTCCTTCCTAGCCTTTATCAGCGTAGGAATGACCTCATCCGGAATGCCTTTTTCCGCTAGGATCCGGCGTTCAACCGCCATGCCGTCAAGCGCAGCCGCGGTAAGTCTTGGAATAGACAGGGCCCTTGTTGCAACAAGTCCTGTCTTAGAGGAAGAGGCCACGGGTCCTCTGTGAGCATTTCTTGCAGATCTGGATACCAAGTCCTTCTTGGCCAATCCGGAACAATGAGTATTGTTCTCACTCCTCTTTTTCTTATGATTCTCAACACCTTGGGTATGAGAGGAAGAGGAGGAAATACATAGACCGATTGGAACACCCACGGTGTCACTAGGGCGTCTACAGCTATCGCCTGAGGGTCTCTTGACCTGGCGCAATACCTCTGTAGTTTCTTGTTCAGGCGGGATGCCATCATGTCCACCTGTGGCAGTTCCCACCGACTTGCAACCTGTGCGAAGACTTCTTGATGAAGTCCCCACTCCCCCGGGTGGAGGTCGTGCCTGCTGAGGAAGTCTGCTTCCCAGTTGTCTACCCCCGCGATGAACACTGCTGACAGTGCGCTTACGTGATTCTCCGCCCAGCGAAGAATTCTGGTGGCTTCCGCCATCGCCACTCTGCTCCTTGTGCCGCCTTGTCGGTTAACATGAGCCACAGCGGTGATGTTGTCTGACTGAATCAGAACTGGTTGACCGCGAAGCAGGGTCTCTGCTTGACGTAGGGCGTTGTAAATGGCCCTTAGTTCCAGGATGTTGATGTGAAGTCAAGTCTCCTGACTTGACCACAGACCTTGGAAATTTCTTCCCTGTGTGACTGCTCCCCACCCTCGGAGGCTTGCATCCGTGGTCACCAGGACCCAGTCCTGAATGCCGAATCTGCGGCCCTCGAGAAGGTGAGCACTCTGCAGCCACCACAGGAGAGACACCCTGGCCCTGGACCATTTGTCCAGTAAGTCCCATTGAAAGGTCCTCACATGGAACCTGCCGAAGGGAATGGCCTCGTATGATGCCACCATCTTTCCCAGGACTCGAGTGCAGTGATGCACTGACACCCGTTTTGGTTTTAATAGGTCCCTGACCAGTGTCATGAGTTCCTGAACCTTCTCTATCGGGAGATAACCCCTTTTCTGGTCTGTGTCCAGAATCATGCCCAGGAAAGGCAGACGAGTCGTAGGAACCAACTGCGACTTTGGAATATTTAGAATCCAGCCGTGTTGCCGTAACACTTCCAGAGAACGTGCTACGCTGATCAGCAACTGCTCTCTTGACCTCGCTTTTATGAGGAGATCGTCCAAGTATGGGATAATTGTGACCCCTTGCTTCCACAGGAGTACCATCATTTCCGCTATTACCTTGGTAAATATTCTCGGAGCTGTGGAGAGACCAAACGGCAACGTCTGAAATTGGTAATGACAATCCTGTACCACAAATCTGAGGTACGCCTGATGAGGTGGATAAATGGGGACATGAAGGTATGCATCCTTTATGTCCAGAGACACCATAAAATCCCCCCCCTTCCAGGCTTGCAATGACCGCTCTCAGCGATTCCATCTTGAACCGGAACCTTTTTAGGTACATGTTCAGGGATTTTAAATTCAATATGGGTCTGACCGAACCGTCCGGTTTTGGTACCACAAACATGGTCGAATAATAACCCTTTCCTTGTTGAAGGAGGGGAACCTTGATCACCACCTGTTGAAGATACAATTTGTGAATTGCAGTTAACACTATTTCCCTCTCTAAGGGGGAAGCTGGCAGGGCCGATTTGAGGTATCGGTGAGGGGGCATCTCTTCGAATTCCAGCTTGTATCCCTGAGACACAATATCTATTGCCCAGGGATCCAACTGGGAGTGAACCCACTTGTGGCTGAAATTTCGGAGACGCGCCCCCACCGGGCCTAGCTCCGCCTGTGGAGCCCCAGCGTTATGCGGTGGATTTAGTGGAAGCGGGGGAGGAATCCTGTTCCTGAGAACTAGCTGTGTTGTGCAGTTTCTTTCCTCTGCCCCTGCACCTGGCAAGAAAGGACGCACCTCGGACTTTCTTGTTTTTCTGTGATCGAAAGGACTGCATTTGGTAATACGGTGCTTTCTTAGGCTGTGAGGAAACATATGGCAAAAAATTTGACTTCCCAGCCGTAGCTGTGGAGACCAGGTCCGAGAGACCCTCCCAAACAATTCCTCACCCGTGTAAGGTAAAACCTCCATATGCCTTTTTGAGTCGGCATCACCTGTCCATTGCCGAGTCCACAGGACCCTTCTGGCAGAAATCAACATAGCATTTATTCTAGAACCTAGTAGGCTAATGTCTCTCTGAGCATCTCTCATATAAAGGACAGCGTCTTTAATATGCCCCAGGGTCATTAATATAGTATCCTTGTCTAAGGTATCAAGTTCCTCAGATAAGGTATCCGTCCATGCTGCTACAGCACTACACACCCAAGCCGACGCGATTGCCGGCCTCAGTAAGGTACCTGAATGTGTATAAATGGACTTCAGGGTACCCTCCTGTTTTCTATCCGCAGCATCTTTGAGGGTAGCCGTATCCTGTTCGGCAGGGCTACCTTCTTGGATAAGCGTGTCAAAGCTTTGTCCACCATAGGGGAGTATTCCCAGCGTAACCTGTCCGTTGGCGGGAAAGGATACGCCATAAGAATCCTTTTGGAAATCTGCAGTTTTTTATCTGGCGATTCCCAAGCCTTTTCACATAACTCATTGAGCTCGTGTGAGGGGAGAAAAGTTACCTGCGGCTTCTTTTCCCCATACATATGAACCCTCCTGTCAAGGACTTGGGTTTCCTCTGTGATGTGCAACACATCCTTAATAGCTATAATCATATAACGGATGGATTTAGCCAACTTTGGCTGTAACTTTGCATCATCGTAATCGACACTGGAGTCAGAATCCATGTCGGTATCCGTGTCAATAATTTGGGATAGTGGGCGCTTCTGAGACCCTGTCGGCCTCTGCGACATAGGATCAGGCATGGGTTGGGACCCTGACTGTCCTGAGGCTTCAGCTTTTTCCAACCTTTTATGTAAGGAATTAACATTATCATTTAAAACCTTCCACATATCCATCCAAACAGGTGTCGGTGCCGTCGGCAGAGACACCACATTCATTTGCTCCCGCTCTGCTTCCACATAGCCTTCCTCATCAGACATGTCGACACAAGCGTGCCGACACACCACACACACAGGGAATGCCCTTTTTGAAGACAGTTCCCCCACAAGGCCCTTTGGTGAGACAGAGAGAGAGTATGCCAGCACACACCCCAGCGCTATATAACCCAGGAATAACACAGTAACTTAATGTTAACCCAGTAGCTGCTGTATATTGTGTTTTTAGCGCCTAATTATGTGCCCCCCCTCTCCTTTTACCCTTTTCTACCGTGATCTGCAGGGGAGAGCCTGGGGAGCTTCTTCTCAGCGGAGCTGTGGAGAAAAAATGGCGCTGGTGAGTGCTGAGGGAGAAGCGGCTTCTGTCCCGCTAAAATACATATCTTTTTGGCGGGGGCTCATACATATATACAGTGCCCAACTGTATATATGAGTACTTTTGCCAACAGAGGTCCATATGCTGCCCAGGGTGCCCCCCCCCCCCCCCCCTGCTCCCTGCACCCTTACAGTGACCGGAGTATGTGAGGTGTGTTTGGAGCAATGGCGCACAGCTGCAGTGCTGTGCGTTACCTCATGTGAAGAACGGAGTCTTCTGCCGCCGATTCGAAGTCTTCTTGCTTCTCATACTCACCCGGCTTCTGTCTTCCGGCTCTGCGAGGGGGACGGCGGCGCGGCTCTGGGATCGGACGACGAGGGTGAGATCCTGTGTACGATCCCTCTGGAGCTAATGGTGTCCAGTAGCCTAAGAAGCAGGACCTAGCTTCTGAGAGTAGGGCTGCTTCTCTCCCCTCTGTCCCACGATGCAGGGAGTCTGTTGCCAGCAGAGCTCCCTGAAAATAAAAAACCTAACAAAATACTTTCTTACAGCAAGCTCAGGAGAGCTCACTGAACAGCACCCAGCTCGTCCGGGCACAGATTCAAACTGAGGTCTGGAGGAGGTACATAGAGGGAGGAGCCAGAGCACACCAGAATCTAAATTCTTTCTTAAAGTGCCCATGTCTCCTGCGGAGCCCGTCTATTCCCCATGGTCCTTACGGAGTCCCCAGCATCCACTAGGAAGTTATAGAAATAGGCAAACGTGATGTACATCTATAGCAGTACGGGGGTACAGAGTAGTAGGAGAAACGATCATATCCTCTTATAAAATTAGTGCCCTATGCTCTCAAAAAGCATGAAATATTGACAAAATAAATGTGTGCATTATTAATAAGTGCAACCAGGGCCATATCTAGGGTTGTGCGACAGGGGCCGCAGCGCAGAGAGCAGTTCCCCTCAAAGCGTCCCTTGGATGCTCCGCACAGTGCTACACTTTCTATTGCTTGTGGTCACCGCAACCTCTGCACAACATCATGCACTTAGAGGGCGGGGCTGGCAGAGGGCAGCATAGAGCCCTGTCACTTGACTTAGTCGCACACAGATATACAAGTGTCGCATATCACAGTCTCCTGGTGCTTCCTAGCCACATCACATTACAACTAAGATGCATTTTTGTCAAAAAAAGATGCCCAACGCTAGCACAGATGCACAGGACCTGTCAGCTCACGCGCACCAGGCATCTTACACTGCCTGGTATACTGAGGCTAGATTAGGGCGGCCACTCGGGATTATAAAATAAAATTTACATTTTTCTATGTCCTCCGCCAGCCCACACAACTCAACATCCTCTGGACGGGAGGGAGGGTCCACTTGCTGCGGGCACTGAGGTCCGGGTAGCTGGCATCAGGCTGTGCAGCATGAACCCTGACATAATGTCACAATGCGCAGTGTGCACAAAAAGGGGCAGGGGGAGCCAAGCAGCGTCTGAACCTGCTGTAGATGCTCAACGCTGCCCAGCATTGGGGGGAAAAAAATAAGAATTTACTTACCGATAATTCTATTTCTCGTAGTCCGTAGTGGATGCTGGGAACTCCGTAAGGACCATGGGGATTAGCAGCTCCGCAGGAGACTGGGCACAAAAGTAAAGCTTTAGGACTACCTGGTGTGCACTGGCTCCTCCCCCTATGACCCTCCTCCAAGCCTCAGTTAGGATACTGTGCCCGGACGAGCGTACACAATAAGGAAGGATTTATGAATCCCGGGTAAGACTCATACCAGCCACACCAATCACACCGTACAACCTGTGATCTGAACCCAGTTAACAGCATGATAACAGAGGAGCCTCTGGATAGATGGCTCACAACAACAATAACCCGATTTAGTTAACAATAACTATGTACAAGTATTGCAGACAATCCGCACTTGGGATGGGCGCCCAGCATCCACTACGGACTACGAGAAATAGAATTATCGGTAAGTAAATTCTTATTTTCTCTGACGTCCTAGTGGATGCTGGGAACTCCGTAAGGACCATGGGGATTATACCAAAGCTCCCAAACGGGCGGGAGAGTGCGGATGACTCTGCAGCACCGAATGAGAGAACTCCAGGTCCTCCTCAGCCAGGGTATCAAATTTGTAGAATTTAGCAAACGTGTTTGCCCCTGACCAAGTAGCTGCTCGGCAAAGTTGTAAAGCCGAGACCCCTCGGGCAGCCGCCCAAGATGAGCCCACCTTCCTTGTGGAATGGGCTTTTACAGATTTTGGCTGTGGCAGGCCTGCCACAGAATGTGCAAGCTGAATTGTATTACAAATCCAACGAGCAATAGTCTGCTTAGAAGCAGGAGCACCCAGCTTGTTGGGTGCATACAGGATAAACAGCGAGTCAGATTTTCTGACTCCAGCCGTCCTGGAAACATATATTTCTCTGACGTCCTAAGTGGATGCTGGGGACTCCGTCAGGACCATGGGGATTAGCGGCTCCGCAGGAGACAGGGCACAAAAGTAAAAGCTTTTAGGATCAGGTGGTGTGCACTGGCTCCTCCCCCTATGACCCTCCTCCAAGCCTCAGTTAGATTTTTGTGCCCGGCCGAGAAGAGTGCAATCTAGGTGGCTCTCCTAAAGAGCTGCTTAGAGTAAAAGTTTTGTTAGGTTTTTTATTTTCAGTGAGTCCTGCTGGCAACAGGCTCACTGCATCGAGGGACTTAGGGGAGAGAAGTGAACTCACCTGCGTGCAGGATGGATTGGCTTCTTAGGCTACTGGACACCATTAGCTCCAGAGGGAGTCGGAACACAGGTGTCACCCTGGGGTTCGTCCCGGAGCCGCGCCGCCGACCCCCTTGCAGATGCCAAAAAATGAAGAGGTCCAGAAACCGGCGGCAGAAGACTTTTCAGTCTTCATAAGGTAGCGCACAGCACTGCAGCTGTGCGCCATTGTTGTCAGCACACTTCATAGCAGCGGTCACTGAGGGTGCAGGGCGCTGGGGGGGGCGCCCTGGGCAGCAATGATAGTACCTTATTCTGGCTAAAAATACATCACATATAGCCCCTGGGGGCTATATGGATGTATTTAACCCCTGCCAGGTCTCAGAAAAACGGGAGAAGAAGCCCGCCGAAAAGGGGGCGGGGCCTATTCTCCTCAGCACACAGCGCCATTTTCCCTCACAGAAATGCTGGTGGGAAGGCTCCCAGGCTCTCCCCTGCACTGCACTACAGAAACAGGGTTAAAACAGAGAGGGGGGGCACTTATTTGGCGATATGACTATATATATTAAAATGCTATAAGGGAAAAACACTTATATAAAGGTTGTCCCTGTATAATTATAGCGTTTTTGGTGTGTGCTTGCAAACTCTCCCTCTGTCTCCCCAAAGGGCTAGTGGGGTCCTGTCCTCTATCAGAGCATTCCCTGTGTGTGTGCTGTGTGTCGGTACGTGTGTGCCGACATGTATGAGGACGATGTTGGTGAGGAGGCGGAGCAATTGCCTGTAATGGTGATGTCACTCTCTAGGGAGTCGACACCGGAATGGATGGCTTATTCAAGGAATTACGTGATAATGTCAACAGAGACGGCCGGCAAACAAAATAGTACCTGTCCAGGCGTCTCAAACACCGTCAGGGGCTTTAAAACGCCCATTTACCTCAGTCGGTCGACACAGACACAGACACGGACACTGATTTCAGTGTCGACGGTGAAGAAACAAACGTATTTTCCTTTAGGGCCACACGTTACTTGTTAAGGGCAATGAAGGAGGTGTTACATATTTCTGATACTACAAGTACCACAAAAAAGGGTATTATGTGGGGTGTGAAAAAACTACCTGTAGTTTTTCCTGAATCAGATAAATTAAATGAAGTGTGTGATGATGCGTGGGTTTCCCCCGATAGAAAATTATTGGCGGTATACCCTTTCCCGCCAGAAGTTAGGGCGCGTTGGGAAACACCCCTTAGGGTGGATAAGGCGCTCACACGCTTATCAAAACAAGTGGCGGTACCGTCTCCAGATAGGGCCGTCCTCAAGGAAAATATCCTAAGAAGTATATACACACATACTGGTGTTATACTGCGACCAGCGATCGCCTCAGCCTGGATGTGCAGAGCTGGGGTGGCTTGGTCGGATTCCCTGACTAAAAATATTGATACCCTTGACAGGGACAGTATTTTATTGACTATAGAGCATTTAAAGGATGCATTTCTATATATGCGAGATGCACAGAGGGATATTTGCACTCTGGCATCAAGAGTAAGTGCGATGTCCATATCTGCCAGAAGATGTTTATGGACACGACAGTGGTCAGGTGATGCAGATTCCAAACGGCACAAAGAAGTATTGCCGTATAAAGGGGAGGAGTTATTTGGGGTCGGTCCATCGGACCTGGTGGCCACGGCAACTGCTGGAAAATCCACCGTTTTTACCCTAAGTCACATCTCTGCAGAAAAAGACACCGTCTTTTCAGCCTCAGTCCTTTCGTCCCCATAAGAGTCATATCTGCCCAGGGATAGAGGAAAGGGAAGAAGACTGCAGCAGGCAGCCCATTCCCAGGAACAGAAGCCCTCCACCGCTTCTGCCAAGTTTCTCAGCATGACGCTGGGGCCGTACAGGACCCCTGGATCCTACAAGTAGTATCCCAGGGATACAGATTGGAAAGTCGAGACGTTTCCCCCTCGCAGGTTCCTGAAGTCTGCTTTACCAACGTCTCCCTCCGACAGGGAGGCAGTATTGGAAACAATTCACAAGCTGTATTCCCAGCAGGTGATAATCAAAGTACCCCTCCTACAACAAGGAAAGGGGTATTATTCCACACTATGTTGTGGTACTGAAGCCAGAAGGCTCGGTGAGACCTATTCTAAATCTGAAATATTTGAACACTTACAAAGGTTCAAATCAAGATGGAGTCACTCAGAGCAGTGATAGCGAACCAGGAAGAAGGGGACTATAGGGTGTCCCGGGACATCAGGGATACTTACCTCCATGTCCCAATTTGCCCTTCTCACCAAGGGTACCTCAGGTTCGTGGTACAGAACTGTCACTATCAGTTTCAGACGCTGCCGTTTGGATTGTCCACGGCACCCCGGGTCTTTACCAAGGTAATGGCCGAAATGATGATTCTTCTTCAAAGAAAATGGACGACCTCCTGATAAGAGCAAGGTCCAGAGAACAGTTGGAGGTCGGAGTAGCACTATCTCAAGTAGTTCTACGACAGCACGGGTGGATTCTAAATATTCCAAAACCGCAGTTGTTTCCGACGACACATCGGCTGTTCCTAGGGATGATTCTGGACACAGTCCAGAAAAGGGTGTTTCTCCCGGAGAAGAAAGCCAGGGAGTTATCCGAGCTAGTCAGGAACCTCCTAAAACCAGGAAAAGTGTCAGTGCATCATTGCACAAGGGTCCTGGGTAAAATGGTGGCTTCTTACGAAGCGATTCCATTCGGCAGTTTTCACGCAAGAACTTTTCAGTGGGATCTGCTGGAAAAATGGTCCGGATCGCATCTTCAGATGCATCAGCGGATAACCCTGTCTCCAAGGACAAGGGTGTTTCTTCTGCGGTGGCTGCAAAGTACTCATCTACTAATGGGCCGCAGATTCGGCATTCAGGAAGGGTCCTGGTGACCAGGGATGCCAGCCTGAGAGGCTGGGGAGCAGTCACACAGGGAAAAAATTTCCAGGGAGTGTGATCAAGTCTGGAGAATTATCTCCACATAAATATACTGGAGCTAAGGGCAAGTTACAATGCTCTAAGCTTAGCAAGACCTCTGCTTCAAGGTCAGCCGGTATTGATCCAGTGGGACAACATCACGGCAGTCGCCCACGTAAACAGACAGGGCGGCACAAGAAGCAGAAGGGCAATAGCAGAAACTGCAAGGATTCTTCGCTGGGCGGAAAATCAGGTGATAGCACTGTCAGCGGTGTTCATTCCGACGCCCGGGAGAGTGGGGACTTCATCGGGAAGTCTTCCACATGATTGTGAACCATTGGGAAAGACCAAAGGTGGACATGATGGCGTCCCGCCTGAACAAAAAACTGGACAGGTATTGCGCCAGGTCAAGAGACCCTCAGGCAATAGCTGTGGACGCTCTGGTAACACCGTGGGTGTACCAGTCAGTGTATGTGTTCCCTCCTCTGCCTCTCATACACAAGGTACTGAGAATTATAAGACGGAGAGGAGTAAGAACTATACTCGTGGCTCTGGATTGGCCAAGAAGGACTTGGTACCCGGAACTTCAAGAGATGCTCACAGAGGACTCATGGCCTCTGCCGCTAAGAAGGGACCTGCTTCAGCAGGGACTCTGTCTGTTCCAAGACTTACCGCGGCTGCGTTTGACGGCATGGCGGTTGAACGCCGGATCCTGAAGGAAAAAGGCATTCCGGAGGAAGTCATTCCTATCCTGATCAAAGCCAGGAAGGAGGGGACCGCACAACATTATCACCGTATTTGGCGAAAAATTGTTGCGTGGTGTGAGGCCAGGAGGGCCCCCACGGAGGAATTTTAACTCGGTCGATTCCTGCATTTCCTGAAGACAGGAGTGTCTATGGGCCTCAAATTGGGGTCCATTAAGGTTCAGATTTCGGCCCTGTCGATTTTCTTCCAGAAAGAATTGGCTTCAGTTCCTGAAGTCCAGACGTTTGTTAAGGGAGTATTGCATATACAGCCCCTTTTGTGCCTCCAGTGGCACCGTGGGATCTCAACGTAGTGTTGGGATTCCTCAAATCACATTGGTTTGAACCGCTCAAATCTGTGGATTTTAAATATCTCACATGGAAAGTGACCATGCGGTTGGCCCTGGCCTCGGCCAGGCGAGTGTCAGAATTGGTGGCTTTGTCTTACAAAAGCCCATATCTGATTTTCCATTCGGACAGGGCAGAACTGCGGACTCGTCCCCAGTTTCTTCCTAAGGTGGTGTCAGCGTTTCACCTGAACCAACCTATTGTGGTACCTGCGGATACTAGGGACTTGGAGGACTCCAAGTTGCTAGACGTTGTCAGGGCCCTGAAAATATATGTTCCAGGACGGCTGGAGTCAGAAAGTCTGACTCGCTGTTTATACTTTATGCACCCAACAAGCTGGGTGCTCCTGCTTCTAAGCAGACGATTGCTCGTTGAATTTGTAGTACAATTCAGCTCGCACATTCTGTGGCAGGCCTGCCACAGCCAAAATCTGTAAATGCCCAATCCACAAGGAAGGTGGGCTCATCTTGGGCGGCTGCCCGAGGGGTCTCGGCTTTACAACTTTGCCGAGCTGCTACTTGGTCAGGGGCAAACACGTTTGCAAAATTCTACAAATTTGATACCCTGGCTGAGGAGGACCTGGAGTTCTCTCGTTCGGTGCTGCAGAGTCATCCGCACTCTCCCGCCCGTTTAGGAGCTTTGGTATAATCCCCATGGTCCTGACGGAGTCCCCAGCATCCACTTAGGACGTCAGAGAAAATAAGAATTTACTTACCGATAATTCTATTTCTCGTAGTCCGTAGTGGATGCTGGGCGCCCATCCCAAGTGCGGATTGTCTGCAATACTTGTACATAGTTATTGTTACAAAAATCGGGTTATTATTGTTGTGAGCCATCTTTTCAGAGGCTCCGCTGTTATCATGCTGTTAACTGGGTTCAGATCACAGGTTGTACAGTGTGATTGGTGTGGCTGGTATGAGTCTTACCCGGGATTCAAAATCCTTCCTTATTGTGTACACTCGTCCGGGCACAGTATCCTAACTGAGGCTTGGAGGAGGGTCATAGGGGGAGGAGCCAGTGCACACCACCTGATCCTAAAAGCTTTTACTTTTGTGCCCTGTCTCCTGCGGAGCCGCTAATCCCCATGGTCCTGACGGAGTCCCCAGCATCCACTACGGACTACGAGAAATAGAATTATCGGTAAGTAAATTCTTATTTTTCAGGGCCCTGACTATGTCCAACAACTTGGAGTCCTCCAAGTCACTAGTAGCCGCAGGTACCACAATAGGTTGGTCCAGATGAAACGCTGAAACCACCTTAGGGAGAAAATGAGGACGAGTCCTCAATTCCGCCCTGTCTGAATGGAAGATCAGATAAGGGCTTTTACAGGATAAAGCCGCCAATTCTGACACGCGCCTGGCCTAGGCCAGGGCCAACAGCATGACCACTTTCCATGTGAGATATTTTAACTCCACAGATTCAAGTGGTTCAAACCATTGTGACTTTAGGAACCCCAAAACTACATTGAGATCCCAAGGTGCCACTGGAGGCACAAAAGGAGGCTGTATATGCAGTACCCCTTTTACAACGTCTGAACTTCAGGAACTGAAGCTAGTTCTTTCTGGAAGAAAATTGACAGGGCCGAAATTTGAACCTTAATGGACCCCAATTTTAGGCCCATAGACACTCCTGTTTGCAGGAAATGCAGGAATCGACCTAGTTGAAATTCCTCCATCGGGGCCTTACTGGCCTCGCACCACGCAACATATTTTCGCCTAATGCGGTGATAATGCTTTGCGGTTACATCCTTCCTGGCTTTGATCAGGGTAGGGATGACTTCATACGGAATGCCTTTTTCCTTCAGGATCCGGCGTTCAACCGCCCTGCCGTCAAACGCAGCCGCGGTAAGTCTTGGAATAGATAGGGTCCTTGATGGAGCAGGTCCCTTCTTAGAGGTAGAGGCCACGGGTCCTCCGTGAGCATCTCTTGAAGTTCCGGGTACCAAGTCCTTCTTGGCCAATCCGGAGCCACGAGTATAGTTCTTACTCCCCTCCGTCTTATAATTCTCAATACTTTTGGTAAGAGAGGAAGAGGAGGAAACCCATACACTGACTGGTACACCCACGGTGTTACCAGAGCGTCCACAGCTATTGCCTGAGGGTCCCTTGACCTGGCGCAATACCTGTCCAATTTTTTGTTTAGGCGGGACGCCATCATGTCCACCTTTGGTTTTTCCCAACGGTTTACAATCATGTGGAAGACTTCTGCTGAGGAAGTCTGTTTCCCAGTTGTCCACTCCCGGAATGAACACTGCTGACAATGCTATCACATGATTTTCCGCCCAGCGAAAAATCCTTGCAGCTTCTCTACGTGGGCGACTGCCGTGATGTTGTCCGACTGGATCAGCACCGGCTGACCTTGAAGTAGAGGTCTTGCTTGGCTTAGGGCATTGTAAATGGCCATTAGCTCCAAGATATTTATGTGAAGTGATGTCTCCAGGCTTGACCACAAGCCCTGGAAATTTCTTCCCTGTGTGACTGCTCCCCAGCCTCGCAGGCTGGCATCCGTGGTCACCAGGACCCAGTCCTGAATGCCGAATCTGCGCCCTCTAGAAGATGAGCACTCTGCAACCACCACAGGAGAGACACCCTTGTCTTTGGTGACAGGGTTATCCGCTGATGCATCTGAAGATGCGATCCGGACCACTTTTCCAGCAGGTCCCACTGGAAAGTTCTTGCGTGGAATCTGCCGAATGGAATTGCTTCGTAGGAAGCCACCATTTTTCCCAGGACCCTTGTGCACTGCTGCACTGACACTTGGCCTGGTTTTAGGAGGTTTCTGACTAGTTCGGATAACTCCCTGGCTTTCTCCTCCTGGAGAAACACCTTTTTCTGGACTGTGTCCAGGATCATCCTTAGGAATAGAAGACGTGTCGTCGGGATCAGCTGCGATTTTGGAATATTAAGAATCCAACCGTGCTGCCGCAACACTACTTAAGATAGTGCTACCCCGACTACCAACCGTTCCCTGGATCTTGCCCTTATCCGGAGATCGTCCAAGTAAGGGATAATTAAAACTCCCTTCCTTCGAAGGAGTATCATCATTTCGGCCATTACTTTGGTAAAGACCCGGGGTGCCGTGGACAAACCAAACGGCAGCGTCTGAAACTGATAGTGACAGTGAACAGTGAACTGATAGTACCACAAACCTGAGGTACCCTTGGTGAGAAGGGTAAATTGGGACATGGAGATAAGCATCCTTGATGTCCAGAGACACCATATAATCCCTTTCTTCCAGGTTTGCCATCACCGCTCTGAGTGACTCCATCTTGAATTTGAACCTTTGTATGTAAGTGTTCAAGGATTTCAGATTTAAATTAGGTCTCACCGAGCCGTCCGGCTTCGGTACCACAAACAGCGTGGAATAATACCCCTTTCCCTGTTGTAGGAGGGGTACCTTGATTATCACCTGCTGGGAATACAGCTTGTGAATGGCTTCCCATACCGTCTCCCTGTCGGAGGGAGACGTCGGTAAAGCAGACTTTAGGAAAACGGCGAAGGGGAGACGTCTCGAATTCCAATTTGTACCCCTGAGATACCACCTGAAGGATCCAGGGGTCCCCTGTGAGTGAGCCCACTGCACGCTGAAATTTTTGAGACGGGCCCCCACCGTGCCTGAGTCCGCTTGTAAAGCCCCAGCATCATGCTGAGGACTTGGCAGAAAACGGGAGAGGGCTTCTGTTCCTGGGAACTGGCTGTTTGCTGCAGCCTTTTTCCTCTCCCTCTGCCACGGGGCAGAAATGAGGAGCCTTTTGCCCGCTTGCTCTTATGGGGCCCAAAGGACTGCGCCTGATAATACGGCGTCTTCTTATGTTGAGAGGCTACCTGGGGTAAAAATGTGGATTTTCCAGCCGTTGCCGTGGCCACCAGGTCTGTTAGACCTACCCCAAATAACTCCTCCCTTTTATAAGGCGATACTTCCATATGCCTTTTGGAATCAGCATCACCTGACCACTGTCTTGTCCATAACCCTCTTCTGGCAGAAATGGACAGCGCACTTACTCTTGATGCCAGTCGGCAAATATCCCTCTGTGCATCACGCATATATAGAAATGCATCTTTTAAATGCTCTATAGTCAGTAATATACTGTCCCTATCTAGGGTATCAATATTGTCAGTCAGGGAATCCGACCAAGCCACCCCAGCACTGCACATCCAGGCTGAGGCGACTGCTGGTCGCAGTATCACACCCGTGTGAGTGTATATACATTTTAGGATATTTTACTGCTTTCTGTCAGCAGGTTCCTTAAGGGCGGCCGTATCCGGGGACGGTAGTGCCACCTGTTTAGACAAGCGTGTGAGCGCTTTATTCACCCTAGGGGGTGTTTCCCAACGTGCCCTATCCTCTGGCGGGAAGGGGTATGATGCTAATAACTTTTTAGGAATTAACAGTTTTTATCGGGGGAAACCCACGCATCATCACACACTTCATCTAATTCCTCAGATGCAGGAAAAACTACAGGCAGTTTTTTCTCACCCAACATAATACCCTTTTTAGTGGTACTGGTATTATCAGAAATGTGTAAAAACATTTTCCCTAGCCTCAATCATGTAACGTGTGGCCCTACTGGAAGTCACATTCGTCTCTTAATCGTCGACACTGGAGTCAGTATCCGTGTCGGCGTCTGTATCTGCCATCTGCGGTAACGGGCGTTTTAGAGCCCCTGATGGCTTTTGAGACACCTGGACAGGCACAGGCTGAGTCGCCGGCTGTCTCATGTCATCAATCTTTTGTAAAGAGCTGACACTGTCACATAATTCCTTCCATAAGCTCATCCACTCAGGTGTCGACTCCCTAGGGGGTGACATCTCTGTTACAGGCAATTGCTCCGCCTCCACCTCATTTTCCTCCTCATACATGTCGACACAACGTACCGACACACAGCACACACACAGGGAATGCTCTGATAGAGGACAGGACCCCACTAGCCCTTTGGGGAGACAGAGGGAGAGTATGCCAGCACACACCAGAGCGCTATATATATATATATACAGGGATAACCTTATATAAGTGTTTTTCCCCTTATAGCTGCTGTATTGTTATACTGCGCCTAATTAGTGCCCCCCTCTCTTTTTTAACCCCTTTCTGTAGTGTAGTAACTGCAGGGGAGAGCCAGGGAGCTTCCCTCCAACGGAGCTGTGAGAGAAAATGGCGCCAGTGTGCTGAGGAGATAGGCTCCGCCCCCTTCTCGGCGGCCTTTTCTCCCGTTTTTCTGTGGAATCTGGCAGGGGTTAAAATTCATCCATATAGCCCTGGGGGCTATATGTGATGTATTTTCGCCAGCCAAGGTGTTTTTATTGCTGCTCAGGGCGCCCCCCCCCTAGCGCCCTGCACCCTCAGTGACCGAAGTGTGAAGTGTGCTGAGGAGCAATGGCGCACAGCTGCAGTGCTGTGCGCTACCTTGTTGAAGACAGGATGTCTTCTGCCGCCGATTTTCCGGACCTCTTCTTGCTTCTGGCTCTGTAAGGGGGCCGGCGGCGCGGCTCTGGGACCAAGCTCCGAGGCTGGGCCTGTGTTCGGTCCCTCTGGAGCTAATGGTGTCCAGTAGCCTAAGAAGCCCAATCCACTCTGCACGCAGGTGAGTTCGCTTCTTCTCCCCTTAGTCCCTCGATGCAGTGAGCCTGTTGCCAGCAGGTCTCACTGAAAATAAAAAACCTAAAACTAAACTTTCACTAAGAAGCTCAGGAGAGCCCCTAGTGTGCACCCTTCTCGGCCGGGCACAAAAATCTAACTGAGGCTTGGAGGAGGGTCATAGGGGGAGGAGCCAGTGCACACCAGGTAGTCCTAAAGCTTTACTTTTGTGCCCAGTCTCCTGCGGAGCCGCTAATCCCCATGGTCCTTACGGAGTTCCCAGCATCCACTAGGACGTCAGAGAAAGGGGGGAGGGGCTGGGCTGGCTAATCAAGAATTCCCTGGGATTGGAAGCTCCAATCCCGGGATTGAATCCCAGACAATTTTAGGCCTAAAGCCCGGGATCCCGCTGATCCTGGGATTGGCCAACATAGTATAGAAGTAAAAGGACATTTCTGTAGTTCAGAAAACATTAAGAAACCAGTGAAATAATTACAGAAGTGAATAAAATAAGCATCTGAAAACCTGACCCGAGTATGGAAGCTACTATAAAGCTTCTATCAACTTGTAACTATAGATGAGTACTGGTCATTTTTTTTTGTTTTGTTTTTTAAGAAAGCACTGTGATTACATGGTTATCAGTAAATGGTCACAGGAAATGGTTTACATGTTTTGGGGTAGATTTACTGAGGCGAGGTTGTCAAAGTTGCCAGTAATCCACAACTCTGACCAATCATTTTAAAATGCCAATAGAAATGAATGCTAAACCAGGCTTGTATACGCTGTGCAAACTGACCTGCCTTCGGCCCCACTCAGGGGGTAATTCAGACCTGATCACTAGCAGGCGATTTTTGCACTGCTGCGATCAGATATTCGCCAACTACAGGGGAGTGTATTTTAGCTGTGCAAGTGTGCAAACGCATGTGTAGCAGAGCTGTACAAATAGATCTTGTGCAGTCTCTGCGCAGCCCAGGACTTACTCAGCCGCTGAGAACAATTCAGCCTGTCCAGGACCGGAATTGGCGTCAGGAACCCTCCCTGCAAACGCTTGGACACGCCTGCGTTTTTCCAAACACTCCCAGAAAATGGTCAGTTGCCACCCACAAATGCCCTCTTCTTGTCAATTTCCTTGCGAAAGACCGTGCACTCGGAAATTTCGCCCCATCCCGTCGCTGACTGGCAATTACCGTTGCAGCGGTCCATCGCGTCTGCACATTCCAGTGCATACGCATGCGCAGTTCAGATCTGTGAGAAAACGCAGCCTAGCGATCAGGTCTGAATCGTCCCCTCAGTGTGAGTAAAAGTGAATTGCAGTTTTTCCCCCAGCTGTATGCACTGGGTGTATACTGTTGCCATCTTGTAAGGTTGGGTTCTTGAAGGATGGCAACTTAAAGGGCACAAATGGTAAAATTTGTAATCTCTCTCTTTGCAGTCAGTCAAGGAGTAATCTGTGCATATTCTTTATGTGCTCATATATGGAACTCCGGTTTCTAAATAATGTATCAAAAATAATTGTTACTATTTTTACTATAGAATTTTACTATAAAGTAATTTGTGTATATTCTTTATGTGGTCCTGTATAGAAAACATACAGATGTTTAATGCATCAATAATAAGAATTTACTCACCGGTAATTCTATTTCTCGTAGTCCGTAGTGGATGCTGGGACTCCGTAAGGACCATGGGGAATAGACGGGCTCCGCAGGAGACTGGGCACTCTAAAAGAAAGATTAGGTACTATCTGGTGTGCACTGGCTCCTCCCTCTATGCCCCTCCTCCAGACCTCAGTTAGGGAAACTGTGCCCGGAAGAGCTGACACAATAAGGAAAGGATTTGGAATCCCGGGTAAGACTCATACCAGCCACACCAATCACACCGTATAACTCGTGATACTATACCCAGTTAACAGTATGAATAACAACTGAGCCTCACGAACAGATGGCTCATAACAATAACCCTTTAGTTAGGCAATAACTATATACAAGTATTGCAGACAATCCGCACTTGGGATGGGCGCCCAGCATCCACTACGGACTACGAGAAATAGAATTACCGGTGAGTAAATTCTTATTTTCTCTGACGTCCTAGTGGATGCTGGGAACTCCGTAAGGACCATGGGGATTATACCAAAGCTCCCAAACGGGCGGGAGAGTGCAGATGACTCTGCAGCACCGAATGAGCAAACTCAAGGTCCTCCTCAGCCAGGGTATCAAACTTGTAGAATTTTGCAAACGTGTTTGATCCCGACCAAGTAGCAGCTCGGCAAAGTTGTAAAGCCGAGACCCCTCGGGCAGCCGCCCAAGAAGAGCCCCCTTCCTCGTGGAATGGGCTTTGACTGATTTAGGATGCGGCAGTCCAGCCGCAGAATGTGCAAGTTGAATCGTGGAGCAGATCCAGCGAGCAATAGTCTGCTTAGAAGCAGGAGCACCCAGCTTGTTGGGTGCATGCAGGATAAACAGCGAGTCAGTCTTTCTGACTCTAGCCGTCCTGGAAACATAGATTTTCAGGGCCCGGACTACGTCCAGCAACTTGGAGGCCTCCAAGTCTCGAGTAGCCGCAGGCACCACAATAGGTTGGTTCAAATGAAACGCTGATACCCCCTTAGGGAGGAATTGGGTACGAGTCCTCAATTCTGCTCTGTCCATATGGAAAATCAGATAGGGGCTTTTACAGGACAAAGCCGCCCATTCTGACACCCGCCTAGCCGAAGCCAAGGCCAAAAGCATGACCACTTTCCACGTGAGATATTTTAAATCCACGGTCTGAAGTGGCTCAAACCAATGTGATTTTAGGAAATCCAACACAACGTTGAGATCCCAAGGTGCCACCGGGGGCACAAAAGGGGGCTGAAAGTGCAGCACTCCCTTAACAAACGTCTGAACTTCAGGAAGTGAAGCCAGTTCTTTTTGAAAGAAAATAGACAGGGCCGAAATCTGGACTTTAATGGAACCCAATTTTAGGCCCATAGTCACTCCTGACTGTAGGAAGTGCAGAAAACGACCCAGCTGAAATTCTTCTGTGGGGGCCTTCATAGCCTCACACCAAGCAACTTATTTTCGCCATATGCGGTGATAATGCTTTTCTGTCACATCTTTCCTAGCTTTTATCAGCGTAGGAATGACTTCAACCGGAATGCCCTTTTTCATCGGGATCCGGCGTTCAACCGCCATGCCGTCAAACGCAGCCGCGGTAAGTCTCGGAACAGACAGGGCCCCTGCTGTAGCAGGTCCTGTCTGAGAGGCAGAGGCAAGGGTCCTCTGAGATCATTTCTTGCAGTTCCGGGTACCAAGTCCTTCTTGGCCAATCCGGAACGATGAGTATAGTTCTCACTCCTCTCTTTCTTATTATCCTCAGCACCTTTGGTATGAGAGGAAGAGGAAGGAACACATAAACCGACTGGTACACCCACGGTGTCACTAGAGCATCCACAGCTATCGCCTGAGGGTCCCTTGACCTGGCGCAATATTTTTTGTTTAGGCGGGACGCCATCATGTCCACCTGTGGTCTTTCCCAACGGTTTAATCAGTTGGAAGACTTCTGGATGAAGTCCCCACTCTCCCGGGTGGAGGTCGTGCCTGCTGAGGAAGTCTGCTTCCCAGTTGTCCACTCTCGGAATGAACACTGCTGACAGTGCTATCACGTGATTTTCCGCCCATTGGAGAATCCTTGTGGCTTCTGCCATCGCCATCCTGCTTCTTGTGCCGCCCTGTCGATTTACATGGGCGACCGCCGTGATGTTGTCTGACTGAATCAGCACCGGCTGGTTGTGAAGCAGGGGTCTTGTGTAGGGAAGCCTCCTTACTCGACCATTGTCCCTGGAAGTTTCTTCCCTGAGTGACTGCCCCCCAACCTCGGAGGCTTGCATCCGTGGTCACCAGGACCCAGTCCTGTATGCCGAATCTGCGGCCCTCTAGAAGATGAGCACTCTGCAGCCACCACAGCAGAGACACCCTGGCCCTCGGGGACAGGGTGATCAGCCGATGCATCTGAAGATGCGATCCGGACCACTTGTCTAACAGATCCCACTGAAAGATCCTTGCATGGAAGCTGCCGAATGGAATTGCCTCGTAAGAAGCTACCATCTTTCCCAGGACTCGCGTGCAGTGATGCACCGACACCTGTTTTGGTTTCAGGAGGTCTCTGACCAGAGATGACAACTCCTTGGCCTTCTCCTCCGGGAGAAACACCTTCTTCTGTTTTGTGTCCAGAACCATACCCAGGAACAGGAGACGCGTCGTAGGAACCAGCTGCGACTTTGGAATATTCAGAATCCAGCCGTGCTGTTGAAGCACTTCCTGAGATAGTGCTACTCCGACCAACAACTGCTCCCTGGACCTCGCCTTTATAAGGAGATCGTCCAAGTATGGGATAATCATAACTCCCTTCTTTCGAAGGAGTATCATCATTTCGGCCATTACCTTGGTAAATACCCTCGGTGCCGTGGACAGACCAAACGGCAACGTCTGGAATTGGTAATGGCAGTCTTGTACCACAAAACGGAGGTACACCTGGTGAGGAGGGTAAATGGGGACATGCAGGTACGCATCCTTGATGTCCAGTGATACCATGTAATCCCCTTCTTCCAGGCTTGCAATAACCGCCCTGAGCGATTCCATTTTGAACTTGAACCTTCTTATATAAGTGTTCAAGGATTTTAAATTTAGAATGGGTCTCACCGAACCGTCTGGTTTCGGTACCACAAACATTGTGGAATAGTAACCCCGTCCCTGTTGAAGGAGGGGAACTTTTATTATCACCTGCTGGAGGAACAGCTTGTGAATTGCCGCCAGCACTACCTCCCTGTCCGGGGGAGTTTCTGGCAAGGCTGATTTGAGGTAACGGCGAGGGGGAGACGTCTCGAATTCCAGCTTGTATCCCTGAGATACCACTTGTAGAACCCAGGGATCCACCCGTGAGCGAACCCACCGGTCGCTGAAGTTCTGGAGACGGGCCCCCACCGCACCTGGCTCCACCAGGGGAGCCCCAGCGTCATGCGGTGGAGTTAGTGGAAGCAGGGGAGGATTTCTGTTCTTGGGAACTGGCTGTATGGTGCAGCTTTTTCCCTCTACCCCTGCCTCAGGGCCGAAAGGACGCGCCTTTAACCCGCTTGCCTTTCTGGGGCCGAAAGGACTGTACCTGATAATACGGTGCTTTCTTTGGCTGTGAGGGAACCTGGGTAAAAATGTCGACTTCCCAGCTGTCGCTGTGGAAACGAGGTCCGAGAGACCATCCCCAAACAATTCCTCACCCTTGTAAGGCAAAACCTCCATGTGCCTTTTAGAATCCGCATCACCTGTCCACTGCCGAGTCCATAATACTCTCTTGGCAGAAATGGACATTGCATTTATTCTAGATGCCAGCCGGCAAATATCCCTCTGTGCATCTCTCATGTATAAGACTACGTCTTTAATGTGCTCTATGGTTAGCAATATAGTGTCCCTGTCAAGGGAATCAATATTATCAGACAGGGAATCAGACCACGCTGCTGCAGCACTGCACATCCATGCTGAAGCAATAGCAGGCCTTAGTATAGTACCTGAGTGTGTATACACAGACTTCAGGATAGCCTCCTGCATTCTATCCGCAGGCTCCTTTAAGGTGGCCATATCCTGAGACGGTAGTGCCACCTTTTTTGACAAGCGTGTGAGCGCTTTATCCACCCTCGGGGATGTCTCCCAACGTACCCTGTCCTCTGGCGGGAAAGGGTACGCCATTAGTAACTTTTTAGAAATCACCAATTTTTTATCAGGGGAAGCCCACGCTTCTTCACACACTTCATTTAACTCATCTGAAGGGGGAAAAACCACTGGTTGCTTTTTCTCACCAAACATAATACCCTTTTTAGTGGTACCTGGGTTAATGTCAGAAATGTGCAACACATTTTTCATTGCCGTAATCATGCAACGGATAGCCTTAGTGGAATGTACAATTGTCTCGTCGTCGTCGACACTGGAGTCAGACTCCGTGTCGACATCTGTGTCTGCCATCTGAGGTAGCGGGCGTTTTTGAGCCCCTGATGGCCTTTGAGACGCCTGTGCAGGCACAGGCTGAGAAGCCGGCTGTCCCACAGCTGTTATGTCATCAAACCTTTTATGTAAGGAGTTGACACTGTCGGTTAATACCTTCCACATATCCATCCACACTGGTGTCGACCCCGCAGGGGGTGACATCACATTTATCGGCATCTGCTCCGCTTCCACATAAGCCTCCTCATCAAACATGTCGACACAGCCGTACCGACACACCGCACACACACAGGGAATGCTCTGACTGAGGACAGGACCCCACAAAGTCCTTTGGGGAGACAGAGAGAGAGTATGCCAGCACACACCACAGCGCTATATAATTAGGGATTTACACTATTACAGAAAGTGATTTTTCCCTATAGCTGTTTAACATGTATAGTTTGCGCCTAAATTTTGTGCCCCCCCTCTCTTTTTAACCCTTTGAGCCTGGAAACTGCAGGGGAGAGCCTGGGGAGCTGTCTTCCAGCGGAACTGTGAAGAGAAAATGGCGCCAGTGTGCTGAGGGAGATAGCCCCGCCCCTTTCTCGGCGGGCTTATCCCGCTCTTTTATTAATATTATGGCAGGGGATTTTTACACATATATAGTTTATTAGACTATATTATGTGTTTTTTTGCCATGTTAAGGTATCTAATTGCAGCCCAGGGCGCCCCCCCCCCCCCTCTCCAGCGCCCTGCACCCATCAGTGACCGGAGTATGTGGTGTGCATGGGGAGCAATGGCGCACAGCTGCAGTGCTGTGCGCTACCTTAATGAAGACCGGAATCTTCAGCCGCCGATTTTCTCCTCGGAATCTTCCGTCTTCTGGCTCTGCAAGGGGGACGGCGGCGCGGCTCCGGACGACCGAGGCTGGGCCTGTGTTCGATCCCTCTGGAGCTAATGGTGTCCAGTAGCCTAGAAGCCCAAGCTAGCTGCAAGCAGGTAGGTTCGCTTCTCTCCCCTAAGTCCCTCGTAGCAGTGAGTCTGTTGCCAGCAGATCTCACTGAAAATAAAAAACCTAATAAATACTTTCTTTACTAGGAGCTCAGGAGAGCCCCTAGTGTGCAACCAGCTCGAGCCGGGCACAGATTCTAACTGAGGTCTGGAGGAAGGGCATAGAGGGAGGAGCCAGTGCACACCAGATAGTACCTAATCTTTCTTTTAGAGTGCCCAGTCTCCTGCGGAGCCCGTCTATTCCCCATGGCCCTTACGGAGTTCCCAGCATCCACTAGGACGTCAGAGAAAAATAATTGATCATATTTTTACTATATAGTATTCTTTAAGTGCTGTATAGAAAACATACAGATGTTTCATGCATCAATAAATAATTGTTCATATTTGACTATAGAGCTTTCTGTAGTTAAAATATAGTAACATAGTTTCTGAGGTTGAAAAAAGACAATTTGTCCATCAAGTTCAACCTGTTAATGATCTCCAACATTGAAGTATTATTAAGACTAATTTTAACTGTGGTGAATGTTTATGTTTTATAACTAAAATACTCAGATTTTTATTACTATAGTGCATGATTTACCCACCATAATCCTGTATAGCTTTATCCATTAGGAATTTATCTGGCCCATTCATAAGAGTAATGACCGAGTCCGCCATTACTACTCTCTCAGACAGGGAATTCCAAATACGTATTGTCCTTACTGTAAAGAAACCTTTCCGTCTGTGTGTGAAATCTCCTCTCCTCTAACCTAAGCGGGTGTACACGTGTCCTTTTTGATGATCTTACCAAAAACAGATCCCCCGCTAGCTCTGTGTATTAACCCCTGAGCTATATCATTGTTCTATATTGTTTGGGTTATTGCCCACCAGAATTCACCAGTTCACTACATTTCTCCATCAGCTTGTTGCACCAAGGAAGGTAACCGCTCTACAGGACAACTCATCAATGTACTGGTCTGTGGTAGATTATGAAATATAAGCAACATTTTGTACACTGTACATACATGGGATGAAAGCATGAACATGTGGTGTTTTATGACCTCTGACTAATCTAAAACAGGTTACTTTATGAATTTAGAAAACATTTCATGCATGTTCTGTATATAGTACACACAAAATTAAGCAACATCAATGTTATGATGTACACAAAGAATGCATAATGAGTTGTTTATTTTACCATATTTTTCCTAATGGGGTAACAGATTTTACATCTATATTAGGTGAGCTGATATAATAGGAATCTATAGTTCTCCTCACTAAACCATTTGAAGACAACATCCTCTGCATATTTAATTTCACAAATGGAATAGCTCTGATTAGGTAACATTTACTTACTACCAGATTAATACCAACTGAACTCTAGGGATCTGTTGAGCAACCCTCCCATATAACAAACAGCTTGGCTATTGAACTGTCACTGTCAAGTCTTAAGATCCATGTGGAGCTTTCATCTGGGTATTAACAACATAAGTTATAGCAACCAGGATCTGCTTTTTCCGTAAGAATACTGCTGCAATGAATCCCCCTCTTCTGTCCATGCAGCCACATCACCCTTACACTGTTAAGTGTCTTTTAGCAAATGGTCCTTTTTTGGGATGAGGCTGTGACTATAGGAAGAAGGAAAGGGATATAAATGTAAAGGTGCGTACACACGGTGCGACGGGGTGTCGCGGCCAATACAGAATATATTGTGACTGGAGGCATGTAGTCAGTATCGGTCCTGTCTGCACCCACTATATTTTCTTGCGATGCCGATCCCGTGGGACCACGCATCGGCATAGCAAGCTTATACACACTGGGGGTAATTCAAACCTGATCACTCGCTAGCAGTTTTTTGCAGCGCTGCGATCAGATAGTCGCTGCCTACAGGGGAGTGTATTTTAGCTGTGCAAGTGTGCGAATGTGTGTGCAGCCAAGCAGTACAAAAAGATCTTTTGCAGTTTCTGAGTAGCCCAGGACTTACTCAGCCCATGCGATCACTTCAGCCTGTCTGGAACTGGAATTGATGTCAGACACCCGCCCTGCAAATGCTTGGACACGCCTGCGTTTTTTCCAACCACTCCCAGAAAACGTTCAGTTGCCACCCACAAACACCCACTTCCTGTCAATTGCCTTGCTATCTGCTGTGCTAATGGATTCTTCGTAAAACCCATCGCACAGCAACAATCCGCTTTGTACGCGAGCAACACGCCTGCGCATTGCGGTGCATACGCATGCGCAGTTCTGACCTGATCGCAGCACAGTGAAAAAAGCTAGCGTGTGATCAGGTCTTAATGACCCCCACCGTGCGATATGCTCCATGGGCCTAATTCAGACCTGATCGCACCAAAAAAATTGTTCTCTAAATGGGCAAAACCATGTGCACTGCAGGTGGGGCAAATATAATATGTGCAGAGAGTTACATTTGGGTGAGTTATTTTGTTTCTGTGCAGGGTAAATACTGGCTGCTTTATTTTTACACTGCAATTTAGATGTCAGTATGGACACACCCCACCCAAATCTAACTGCACATGTTACATCTGCCCCACCTGCACTGCATATGGTTTTGCCCATTAGAGAACAATTTTTATGCTGCGATCAGGTCTGAATTAGGACTACATAGTCCATATCGCACAGAAAATCGCACCGTGTGTATACACCTTAACTTGTGGGGCTGAAGTATGGAATCACTACAGTTACCTGCCAGGTCACTGCTGCTGTAGTTGGGCAGTAGAGGCCTCAATACTATACTCAAAAGGAACAGTAATTTCAGTAAATGTTTTCAGTGTTGAGTAGAGCAGTGATGTGCAGGCAGGGTGGGCAGAGCCTCACCTGTCATATTGCAGTACACTCCAGAGTTTTAACTATAAAAATGATTAGAATAATACAAAGAAGATATTTATAACTTATAAAAATTATCTTTGCATTATTACAATCATTTTTATGGTCCTATCTCACCAGATTTGCAATGGAAATACAGGGACTGTCAGGGAGAGACCAGAGATGAGGCAGCCGATTCTATAGAGCCAGTGCCTGCTCAGGCATTGACCTCACTGCGCCTCACTAACAGTAGAGTACCAAGTTAAAAGCAAGTAGAGGGTCGCCAGGAGTGCTTGTTAGAACCTCGCAGCTATGACCAGCAAAAAGACCAGAACTAGAAGCTCATTTTAACAATTAGCAGTCAGTGGAGTCATACGAGTCCAAGTACTGTAGTGAAATAGTCCAGCAGGAAAACATTTGCAGAGAACCATGACTATACAATTGCTTTGCACAAGATTACAGATTTATAGCAGCTATTCAGTCCATATGTGGCACCCACTTTTCTGGGCATGCACAGTGTGAGTGATTTCATGCGAGATAAGCTACGCTAACTGGCACACAGCATCAGATACACTATCACATCTCAGCTCCACATAGTTAGGGCACTGCTTATTTGGCACACTGTGATATACTAAGCACGCTTACCAATATGTGCCCTATATTTAAATTAATAGTACATCTCAATTTACCATTGATCAACAACATGTATACATTTGATACTGGTAGGCTAATAGCTTATGTCTAAATTGGCCTAGACAGTATCAACGGTAAGGAATGTAGACTGTAAGCTTCACTGGAGCATGAGCTGATGTAAGTGAATACGTATTCTGTACAGAGTTACATGATCTATTTGTGCTATATAAAATAAGAATTTACTCACCGGTAATTCTATTTCTCGTAGTCCGTAGTGGATGCTGGGAACTCCGTAAGGACCATGGGGAATAGCGGGCTCCGAAGGAGGCTGGGCACTCTAGAAAGATCTTAGACTACCTGGTGTGCACTGGCTCCTCCCACTATGACCCCCCTCCAAGCCTCAGTTAGGTACTGTGCCCGGACGAGCGTACACAATAAGGAAGGATTTTGAATCTCGGGTAAGACTCATACCAGCCACACCAATCACACCGTACAACTCGTGATATGAAACACAGTTAACAGTATGAAACAATAGAGCCTCTCAACAGATGGCTCAACAATAACCCGATTTAGTTAACAATAACTATGTACAAGTATTGCAGATAAACCGCACTTGGGATGGGCGCCCAGCATCCACTACGGACTACGAGAAATAGAATTACCGGTGAGTAAATTCTTATTTTCTCTAACGTCCTAGTGGATGCTGGGAACTCCGTAAGGACCATGGGGATTATACCAAAGCTCCCAAACGGGCGGGAGAGTGCGGATGACTCTGCAGCACCGAATGAGAGAACTCCAGGTCCTCCTCAGCCAGGGTATCAAATTTGTAGAATTTTGCAAACGTGTTTGCCCCTGACCAAGTAGCTGCTCGGCAAAGTTGTAAAGCCGAGACCCCTCGGGCAGCCGCCCAAGATGAGCCCACCTTCCTTGTGGAATGGGCATTGACAGATTTTGGCTGTGGCAGGCCTGCCACAGTATGTGCAAGCTGAATTGTACTACAAATCCAACGAGCAATAGTCTGCTTAGAAGCAGGAGCACCCAGCTTGTTGGGTGCATACAGGATAAACAGCGAGTCAGATTTTCTGACTCCAGCCGTCCTGGAAACATATATTTTCAGGGCCCTGACAACGTCTAGCAACTTGGAGTCCTCCAAATCCTTAGTAGCCGCAGGCACCACAATAGGCTGGTTCAGGTGAAACGCTGACACCACCTTAGGGAGAAACTGGGGACGAGTCCTCAATTCTGCCCTATCCATATGGAAAATCAGATAAGGGCTTTTACATGATAAAGCCGCCAACTCTGACACTCGCCTGGCTGAAGCCAAGGCCAATAACATGACCACTTTCCACGTGAGATATTTCAGATCCACGGTTTTTAGTGGCTCAAACCAATGTGATTTTAAGAAACTCAACATCACGTTGAGATCCCAAGGTGCCACAGGAGGCACAAATGGGGGCTGAATATGCAGCACTCCTTTCACAAATGTCTGAACTTCAGGTACTGAAGCTAGTTCTTTTTGAAAGAAAATCGACAGAGCCGAGATCTGTACCTTAATGGAGCCCAGTTTTAGGCCCATATTTACTCCTGCTTGCAGGAAATGCAGAAATCGACCTAGTTGAAATTCCTCTGTTGGGGCCTTTTTGGCCTCGCACCATGCAACATATTTCCGCCATATGCGGTGATAATGCTTTGCCGTAACATCTTTCCTGGCTTTAATAAGCGTAGGAATGACTTCCTCCGGAATGCCCTTTTCCTTCAGGATCCGGCGTTCAACCGCCATGCCGTCAAACGCAGCCGCGGTAAGTCTTGGAACAGACAGGGGCCCTGCTGCAGCAGGTCCTGTCTGAGCGGCAGAGACCACGGGTCCTCTGAGATCATCTCTTGAAGTTCCGGGTACCACGCTCTTCTCGGCCAATCCGGAACCACGAGAATTGTGTTTACTCCTCGCTTTCTTATTATTCTCAATACCTTTGGTATGAGAGGTAGAGGAGGGAACACATAAACTGACCGGTACACCCACGGTGTCACTAGAGCGTCCACAGCTATCGCCTGAGGGTCTCTTGACCTGGCGCAATACTTCTCTAGTTTTTTGTTTAGGCGGGACGCCATCATGTCCACCTGTGGACGACCCCATTGATTTACAATCATTTGGAAGACTTCTGGATGAAGTCCCCACTCTCCCGGGTGGAGGTCGTGCCTGCTGAGAAAGTCTGCTTCCCAGTTGTCCACTCCCGGGATGAACACTGCTGACAGTGCTAGTACATGATTCTCCGCCCATCGGAGAATTTTTGTGGCTTCTGCCATCGCCGTCCTGCTTCTTGTGCCGCCCTGTCGATTCACATGGGCGACTGCCGTGATGTTGTCTGACTAGATCAGCACCGGCTGGTGTAGGAGCAGGGATTTTGCTTGACTTAGGGCATTGTAAATGGCCCTTAGTTCCAGAATATTTATGTGAAGGGCAGTCTCCTGACTTGACCATAGTCGTTGGAAATTTCTTCCCTTTGTGACTGCCCCCCAGCCTCGTAGGCTGGCATCCGTGGTCACCAGGACCCAGTCCTGTATGCCGAATCTGCGGCCCTCAAGAAGATGAGCACTGTGCAGCCACCACAGAAGAGACACCCTGGTTCGTGGAGACAGGGTTATTAAACGATGCATCTGAAGATGCGATCCGGACCACTTGTCCAACAGGTCCCACTGAAAAATCCTGGCATGGAACCTGCCGAATGGAATTGCTTCGTAAGAAGCTACCATCTTTCCCAGGACCCGCGTGCAGTGATGCACCGATACCTGTTTTGGTTTTAGGAGGTCTCTGACTAGAGAAGACAACTCCCTGGTGTCACGATCCGGGTATCTGGACGCCATTTCTTACCCATCAGATGCCTCCTAAGGCTGGCTCAGCGCTCCAGGACCGGATCCCATCTGTTATCCTGATGTGTACATTCCTGTATCCTCTCCTGTCACTCTGGGACGCTGTCACAGTAAACGCCATATTACACCTGGCATGGCGTCTCCCGCGGCCTCCGCCGCCGTCCTTGAACTTCTGCATGCAGAGTGTCTGAGTGGCGATTACGTCAGCTGCGGCCTCCGCTGTGTCCGCGTGGTTGGATGTGCATCTGTCAGCCTGGCGCCTCCTGTCTCCGGTGGCCGGCGCCGCCATTACTGTTTTCATTACCACATGGATTACAAACCAAACTTCCCTCCAAGTGTCTGCATGGGCGCAGCCATCTTGGATTCTGTCAGCTGATCATTTCCACCAATCTGTTCTCAGTATTGATAATCTGCATAATTGCCTAGCCAATCCCTTCCTTGCTGCAGGTATAAATACACTGTGCCTGAGCAAGGAAGGCGTCAGTGCTTTGGTTGTCAAACCTAGTTCCTGTTTGTCTCTCTCCTGTGATTGTCTTCCAGGTTCCAGCTCCTGTCTCAAGACTTCCACCATAGAGACCCGCACCAGCATTCCACCTGCGGTGTAGCCTGACTCTCCAATCCATTGTGGATTCATCTGTTTCCAGCTACAACATTACCTGCTTCCAGCTCAGCTTCCAGCAGAGTACAGCTTCCCTTAAAGGGCCGGTGTCCTTTCTACACTTTACCACTCTCCACCGGTATTATTATTTCTCCGCTCTCAAGTTCTACATTTCAGTTCATATTTCATCGCTCCCAAGTTCATTTATTATTTAACTGGTTCCAGCCAGTATCCACTCCGTGCTAACAACAGTCTGGTTCCAGCCAGTATCCACAGCAGCTGTTTTATCTTCAGCAACCCAGCTTTTCCTGGAACACCAGCTGGCACAATCCTGGGTTATCTCCATTGCTACAGTCGGGCCTGGTAAGGACTTTCCATCTAGAAGATCATAAGAACTATCTCACACTACCAGTGCTCTGTGGCTCCTGCCATCCTGTAGTACCCAGGAACTGTATTTATTCTTTGCTGACTTTTACGTTTTCTTTTACTGCTGCTGTGTTGCGGAGTTGTCACAATAAACATCATTGACTTTTATCCAAGTTGTCGTGGTCACGCCTTCGGGCAGTTATTATTCATGTTACTTACATGTCCAGGGGTCTGATACAACCTCCCAGGTTCCGGTACATCTCAGCCCCTACAACTGAGGCTGCCTCCCGACAGCTCAGGCCCTCAGTTGTGACACCTGGCTTTCTCCTCCGGGAGAAACACTTTTTTCTGGGCCGTGTCCAGAATCATTCCCAGGAACATTAGACGTGTCGTGGGGACCAGCTGTGACTTTGGGATATTCAGAATCCAGCCGTGCTGGCTCAGCACTTCCTGAGATAGTGCTACTCCCACTAACAACTGTTCCTTGGATCGTGCCTTTATTAGGAGATCGTCCAAGTATGGGATAATTAAAACTCCCTTTTTTCGAAGGAGTATCATCATTTCCGCCATAACCTTGGTAAATACCCTCGGTGCCGTGGAGAGTCCAAACGGCAGCGTCTGGAATTGGTAATGGCAGTCCTGTACCACAAGTCTGAGGTACTCCTGGTGAGAATTGTAAATGGGGACATGCAGGTAAGCATCCTTGATGTCCAGGGATACCATGTAATCCCCCTCGTCCAGGCTTGCAATAACCGCCCTGAGCGATTCCATCTTGAACTTGAATTTTTTTATGTATGTGTTCAAGGATTTCAAATTTAAAATGGGTCTCACCGAACCGTCCGGTTTCGGCACCACAAATAGTGTGGAATAGTAACCCCGGCCTTGTTGAAGTAGGGGTACCTTGATTATCACCTGCTGGGAATACAGCTTGTGAATCGCTGCTAGCACCGCCTCCCTGTCTGAGGGAGCAATCGGCAAGGCGGATTTTAGGAAACGGCGGGGTGGAGTCGCCTCGAATTCCAGCCTGTATCCCTGAGATACTATTTGAAGGATCCAGGGATCCACCTGTGAGCGGGCCCACTGATCGCTGAAATTCCTGAGGCGGGCCCCCACCGTACCTGGCTCCGCCTGTGAAGCCCCACCGTCATGCGGCGGACTTGGAAGAGGAAGCGGGGGAGGACTTTTGTTCCTGGGAACCTGCTGTTTGCTGCAGCCTTTTTCCCCTGCCTCTGCCTCTTGACAGAAAAGACCCTCCTTTTCCCCGCTTGTTTTTCTGGGACCGAAAGGACTGAACCTGATAAAATGGCGCCTTCTTAGGCTGTGAGGGGACATGGGGTAAAAATGCTGACTTCCCAGACGTTGCTGTGGAAACTAGGTCGGAGAGACCATCCCCAAATAATTCCTCCCCATTATAAGGCAAGACTTCCATGTGCCTTTTGGAATCTGCATCTCCAGTCCACTGGCGAGTCCATAAGCATCTCCTAGCAGAGATAGATAATGCACTTATTTTAGATAAACAAGAAATTGGCGCTCTACAATACACACACTATGTATGATTGGATTCAGACGGCTGCTCATCAGTTGTGGGCGGGCTGCCCCAACAATGGACCAAAGTAAACATGAAAAAAGAAAAAATGGGAGCGCAGAATGAATCCAGTATATTGTTTTATTTAAAATATTAGTGTGTCATCCACATAAAAATGCAGTACATAAACTAGCCTAAAATGAACAGTTGATATTATATAAATGTGAACAAGACTGCCATATCTCCTGAGCAAAAATAGAATTAAATATCAATGAAAAGCTTTTAATAAACCCTAATTAGGGCTGTAGTGATACTTCATAAAAATCAGCCGTGCGTCCACTTGCTACTTAACACTACAGCACGGTTGTCCGCAAGTCCATTACTGGGACACTCTTTATTAATGAGATTCCATTGTATTCAAGGAGGACAGTGACTTATAACAAAGGCACTTTTCATCAGTCTCCTTCTCACAACCATTTCAGCTCGTGGACGCACGGCTGATTTTTATGAAGTATCACTACAGCCCTAATTAGGGTTTATTAAAAGCTTTTCATTGATATTTAATTCTATTTTTGCTTAGGAGATATGGCAGTCTTGTTCACATTTATATAATATCAACTGTTCATTTTAGGCTAGTTTATGTACTGCATTTTTATGTGGATGACACACTAATATTTTAAATAAAACAATATACTGGATTCATTCTGCGCTCCCATTTTTTCTTTTTTCATATTTACTTATTTTAGATGCCAGCCGGCAGATTTCCCTCTGTGCATCTCTCATGTATAAGACTGAGTCTTTTATATGGTCAATTGTTAGCAGGATCGTGTCTCTGTCTAACGTGTCAATATTTTCTGACAGTTTATCTGACCACGCAGCGGCAGCACTGCACATCCATGCTGACGCAATAGCTGGTCTGAGTATAATGCCTGAGTGTGTATATACAGACTTCAGGATCGCCTCCTGCTTTCTATCAGCAGGTTCCTTAAGGGCGGCCGTATCCTGGGACGGTAGTGCCACCTTTTTAGACAAACGTGTGAGCGCTTTATCCACCCTCGGGGGTGTTTCCCAACGTAACCTATCCTCTGGCGGGAAAGGGAACGCCATTAGTAGCTTCTTAGGAATTACCAATTTCTTATCAGGGGAAGCCCACGCTTCTTCACACACTTCATTTAATTCATCTGACGGGGGAAAAACTACAGGTAGTTTTTTCTCCCCAAACATAATACCCTTTTTTGTGGTACCTGGATGTAAATCAGAAATATTTAACACCTCTTTCATTGCCTCAATCATGCAGTGAATGGCCTTAACGGGCATTAAATTTGACTCCTCGTCGTCGACACTGGTGTCAGTATCCGTGTCGACATCTACTTGTGCCACCTGAGATAACGGGCGTTTCAGAGCCCCTGATGACTTTTGAGACACCTGGACAGGCACGAGCTGAAGACTCGGCTGTTTCACAGTCGGCATGTCGTCAAATTTTTTATGTAAGGAGTCTATACGTGCACTCATTTCCTGCCATAATACCATCCACTCAGGTGTCTGACCCCCAGGGGGTGACATCCCTGCTAAAGGCATCTGCTCCCCCTCCACATCATTATCCTCCTCAAACATGTCGACACAGCCGTACCGACACACTCCACACACACAGGGAATGCTCAAATAGAGGACAGGACCCACAAAAGCCCTTTGGGGGGACAGAGTAAGAGTATGCCAGCACACACCAGAGCGCTATATATATACAGGGACTAACTGAGTTATGTCCCTAATAGCTGCTTTTTATATAATATACTGTATACAGTGCCAATTTTAATGCCCCCCCTCTCTTTTCCCTCTTACTGTACTGTAGAATTGCAGGGAAGAGCCAGGGAGCTTCCTTCCAGCCGAGCTGTGAGGGAAAAATGGCGCCAGTGTGCTGAGGAGATAGGCTCCGCCCCTTTTTCACGGCCTATTCTCCCGCTTTTTATGGGATTCTGGCAGGGGTATTTACCTCATATATAGCCCCAGGGGCTATATATTGAGGTATTTTAGCCAGCCAAGGTGTTTTGATTGCTGCCTCAGGGCGCCCCCCCCCCCAGCGCCCTGCACCCTCAGTGACCGGAGTGTGAAGTGTGTATGAAGAGCAATGGCGCACAGCTGCAGTGCTGTGCGCTACCTTGGTGAAGACAGGATGTCTTCATGCCGCCGATTTTCCGGACCATCTTCTTGCTTCTGGCTCTGTAAGGGGGACGGCGGCGCGGCTCCGGGACCGAACATCAAGGCTGGGCCTGCGGTCGATCCCTCTGGAGCTAATGGTGTCCAGTAGCCTAAGAAGCCCAATCCGGCTGCAAGCAGGCGAGTTCGCTTCTTCTCCCCTTAGTCCCTCGCTGCAGTGAGCCTGTTGCCAGCAGGTCTCACTGAAAATAACAAATTCTAAGACTATAACTTTCTAAGAGCTCAGGAGAGCCCCTAGTGTGCATCCAACCTCGGCCGGGCACGAAATCTAACTGAGGCTTGGAGGGGGGTCATAGTGGGAGGAGCCAGTGCACACCAGGTAGTCTAAGATCTTTCTAGAGTGCCCAGCCTCCTTCGGAGCCCGCTATTCCCCATGGTCCTTACGGAGTTCCCAGCATCCACTAGGACGTTAGAGAAATAAATGATAGTAAGACAAATCCCCAGAACATTATTCCATTCTTTTCTGCCTGGACAGGTAGAAAGGAGCACATTCTCAGAAGAATGAGATGTGTGTTTTGTTAATGCTGATGACTAAAGGCGACAGGGGTAGAGAAAGGGTGTAGTATGGTATGCCAGGACTCGGGCTCCCGGCGACCAGCATACCGGCGCCGGGAGCACGACCGCCGGCATACCGACAGCGTGGCAAGCGCAAAGGAGCCCCTTGCGGGCTCGCCGCGCTATGCGCGCCACACTATTTTATTCTCCCTCCAGGAGGGTCGTGGACCCCCACGAGGGAGAATAGTTGTCGGTATGCCGGGTGTCGGGATTCCGGCGCCGGTATACTGTGCGCCGGGGTCCCGACATTCGGCATACAGAAGACCACCCGATTGTCAGGGCTAGGTGGATCTCCAGAATGGGAAGTCAGAGAGACATGTTCAGTAACAGAACATCTTGTAGAAATGTAGTTTTATTTTATATCCATGGCAACAGGGCAAGACTGTAATAGTCGCCTTGTTGTCTGCCATATGGCTATATAACTACTGTCTGCTCCTTACATTATGTCTGTTTTTTTTATCTTTTGGGTGACTAATTTCCTAGTCAATTTGTTGCTATCCACTTGCAGTTCCCAAACCATTAGTTCTGAAGCTTGTTCTGCGACTTAAAATAAAAAGCTGCTGGGTCATTGCTGCACTTCAGCATAGTAACCTAACTACAAGTGAGAGCGAGGAAGCTAAGTTGTTTTTTTCTAGAAAGGCAACTAAACACTACTGTATCGAAGAAATTCATACAGGTAAGTATTTATTTAGATAATTAATTTATTTGCTATGGCAAAACATGTTGGGTGCACAATTGTGTTATTCAGAATACATGAACTCATAAAATGCAATCTCCTGACCACCCCACAGTGGGCTAATAGGCTATTTGGCCATAAAACATCATGTACAGTTTTGGAAGCAATAGTTTCAAGAGGATTCTAAATAAGAAATAAATCCGAAATGCAGACAGAAATTTTGCTAGCCATGGCACTTGTTAGAGAACTGAAGCTAATTCCTCCACAAAACACGTACTAAGAGCATAAAAATGAGGATGCCAAGTATGATGCATGTGCCGCTAGAATAAATAAGTAGCCAATTAGGATAATACTGAGCAATATACATAATCCTGGATTTTACAATGACAGCATATACATGCTTTGACATTAAACTCGCACATATGAGGTTAAATATAATATAGTATATATTTTTATGTTTAAATACAACAGAAGATCTTAACAATATGGATTTAAGTCCAATAATATTGTTTCGTCTACATTTATGATGAGACTGCCTGCATCAGCACCCTGCAAGTGGTTAGCACCAATCACTAGCAACAATATACCGTATTTTTCGGACCATAAGACGCACTTTTTCTCCCCAAAAATGTGGGGGAAAAAGTATGTGCGTCTTATGGAGCGAATGAGAGCCAGCACAGATGGAGGTTGCAGGTAGCGGGTAGCGCCGGCGGGTAGCGCCGGGTCCTGTATGCTGCTGCTGCTGCAACGTCATCAGCAGAGCGCCCGCATCTCAGAGCCCAGCAGCAGAGCGGGCATCATGTGACTCCCCCCGCTCCCATCCACCTCCTCCCTCCTCAGGAGTGCACAGCGGGCAGCGTTAGCTGACAGCCTAGATGCGGGGAACCACTGGTACTGTCTATGTATGCATGTGTGTGTGTCTGTCTATGTGTATGCTGGCTCTGATGTGTGTGTGTGTGTGTGTGTGTGTGTGTGTGTGTGTGTGTGTGTGTGTGTCTGTGTATGCTGGCTCTAACAGAAGGCTGCACTCTGACAGAAGGCTGCACTGTACAGAATACTTGTAGGAGTCTTGAGAAATCACACAGAACTGGAAATATCTCTTAGAGGTCGGTGAAAACTAGGGAGGCAGGGCTATTCTGTTATAGTTTATATATTTAGTTCAGAATATTTTTTTTCCAGTTTTCCTACTCTAAAAACTAGGTGCGTCTTATGGTCAGGTGCATCTTATGGACCGAAAAATACGGTACATATGAAAGTCATATTGCGGGCTACTTGTTTTAAAATTAGATATTATACCTGAAATGTTACTTAAGGGATGTTATATAAACTGCCTCTCTCATTTATCCGGAATATACTATTATATGTGAATTGTGAGAAATGTTGCATATAAACATTTAAATAATAAAAAAAAAAACCAGGAGACAAGCCTAGGTAGATAAGGAAACAGGGATAATATCAGAATAAACACTATCAGTAATCCAGCCAGACAGCATCTGCAGTTCCAACACAATGTTCTATTCTATACTCTACACATGCAGTTCCCCCACAGTAATCCATTACATTTTATATAATATAAAAACATACATCCCAACATTCCATTTTAGAAAATCAAGACATCAAGATGTTTATGTGTCAAGTAGTAAGGTTTCATGGCATGTGGGAAGGTAAAGGAGACGTAAAGAAGGCACAGAAGTTTAAGACTGTGACCAGATGCGCCTCACTGCCTGTGCCAAGCGATCACAGACTTGTTTGATCCCACGGGACCTGAGCCAATAGGGGATTTACTCTTACCGCCAGTAACCGCCTGTTACTGACTCCACCCTCTGCACAGTGGTTGGTTATTTTGCTGCCACCAACAGGCTCCTCCGACCAGTACCTGCAACCTCTGATTTCCACTCAGGTTCCTACCATCAGCACCTGAAACCGGTTGCTGTTGTGTATGCATAGACACGCTGCTGATACACCTCCTAAGAGGGCGGGGCTTGAAGACTGGATTGAACCCAGAACAGCCAAAGAACGGGATTACGTTTGCCGCACTCCTGTTGGTCACAGGATAAAGCAGTCATCTTGAAGGCAAGATGTTTATTGCTCAAATTGTTAATAAATAAATAATAATAATAAAACTGTTTCTTATCGCAGCAAATTCTGTAGCGCTTTATAATTGGAAACAACTGTGATAAAACAAAACTGAGTAATACCAGACAGTCATAGAGGCCCTGCTCACAAGCTTACAATCTATAGGTAAATAGACATTGATACACACAGGTGTTATGTACTGCATAATGGTCCACCAGATTGCAAAGGATCTTGGTGGGCTCTATTATATGGTCACACAGGAATGTTGGGATGTAATTGGATAGGAAAGCTTATGAAAGTTATGCTGGCGGTTCTGGAATTTGATAAAGACTCTTTCCCTTGCAGGTATTGCTTGGGGATGTTCACAGTAGTACAACACTTCTTGATGTCACACAAGATACTGTATATCAAAACCAGACTCACCGGCCTCCTTTTTATCCTAATCCAACACACAATACCACAGGGGGTAGTTGTGCCTTGCATGCCTCCCGAGCGCCGCTGACCCAGGACTTAGTCAAGGCTGCGGGCGCTTCTTACTGACCCATCTCTGCACTGGTTGATGGCTTTCCCAGTTCCCCAGATTGCGGTGCTTCTAGCTCTGCAGCCCGACCAAGCAGTTCCCTGCTGCTTTGTAGCGATGAGACGCCGGGTCCCCAGGACTGCACCCCTGGGATTGAACTCCTGGCTGCATACACTCTCCCCCAGTGCAGCACACTGGGGGTTAACTGTCCACATCGCCATGCTGGGTGGCTCTGCTCTCACATATAGCCCTGCATTCCGAGACTAACTCCTAGCTGCAGTGGCTCCCTATACACTGCTCATAATCATAGAATCACTGCAGCCGCTGGAGAGTGTTCAGGTCTGACAGTATATTTAATAAACAGCGCCTAGTAGCGACAGGTGTGTTTAAAATTGGCACCTAACATAAAGCAGCAGTGGAGAGCTCAACAGTGATGTGTGCCGCAACGTTGTGGAGAGGGAAAACTTTGTTGAGAACCCCCTCCCTCTAATACCCCTTGTCCGCTAGCTCAAAAAACATGTGTAAATGCACGGGGGTGCGCATTTACCCGTGTTTTTTGCTAGTGGAATAGGGTCCCCCCGCAAAAACCCGGATCAAGTGACCCGTGAATCCTACCCAGGTAGCTACCTGGGTAGGACAAGGGAATGATCCGGGTAGGGTTTGTCGAAGTCAAAAATATTACATAGAGAGAGCATACAGACTCCACACATATTGAGTCGCTATGCTTGCAAATACGCACAGCGCGCACCGCAATATATGGTAACATACGCATTTACACAGACATGCCACAAAGATTCAACACATATTTTATACCGCACATAAATTTGAACATAGCAAGCACCAGACATCATAAGGTTTTAAATTATATAATGGAGTAACGTCATGTATGTGTATTATTGGAACGAAGCAAGATGGACATGTCGTGCTTGGTATCAAAGCAAACAGATTAATGTGTATATCAATTTGATGCCTGTTATTAAGTTGTAGCTTATTGCAACAAGTAGTTATGATTGAATGTAGGAATATAAAGCCACAATTCAGATGAGAACAAAAGGATTCTATTCAAAGCATGTGATGGACAGGAAACTCAGGCCAGCCCTTTTGATGTCTTCAAGGCTTGCATATGAACTGACCAATGACTCATCATGAATGAGAAAGTTTCCTCCCCTAGACTAAGTAACAAGAGATCTGGATACGCGCCCAAGAGACTCAGTGTATAGGTGATCACACACAGAGCCGGCTGCTTTTCCTGTTTGTCCCAGATGATGGTGGAGATGATGTCTGTCCAGTGCATGATTTTACTGAGAGAGAGAGAATGATAGGGAGTGGAGACTTTATTTGAGCAAAATATGGTAATTGTATCGCTGGCCATGTATGTATTTCAATTAGTTGTAATAACTGCTTACTGTGTAAATTGTAACCATGTAACTATATATATATATATATATATATATATATACTGTACATTGTGATATATTGAATACATATCCTTTTAATAACAAATATATACATCAATGAGCTTTGGAACTCAGATAATGTGTTGGTGTTTTGTTTTCTCTTATGGGATGCAGTGTTCTGCAATGTATAGCGCACATTCATAGCACATGGTAATAAGATGCGCGGGCGTCCACAGTATATATTAGAACTGGCATTTTAAATATTTGTTAGAAAGCAAAATTACTTTTACAGGTTGTAGTGTAAACGGAAGCCATGTCAATGCGACAAGGCTCCCGTTTACACTGTATGGAAGGGCGGCGCTGGGAGATCATGTGATCTCCCAGCACCGCCCCTGCCGCATCACTAGCAGCGTCACCAACCCGGCAATATGCCGGGTTGGTGAGCGCAGTGGGAAAGGGGGCTGGGCACAGGCCGCAGCCGGGTAGCACCCGTGTCAGGCTCCCGGCTGCAACCCGTGCTTAGTAGTGGAAAAGGGGTATAAGTGTTAATGAATGTGGAAGAGTATCTGGGCGCAAATAATGATGGAGTTTTCTACCCAGCAGTACCCTTCTGATCTGTGGTATGCCCCAATACCAGAATTAAACACAAATAAATACATATCACGTTCTCTGACATGCGGGGGGACGCCCAGCACAGGACTAGTCCATCCTGCATGTCAAGCCCTGCCTCCCCCCCCCGCCTGCACAGGTGCGAAAGCATTGCATGGCAGCGATGCTATCGCACCCGCCAAGTAGCTCCCTACCTGCGCAGCCTAACTGCGCTGGCTTGCGGCTACCCATTGCAGCTGCTGCATGTGACGTCACGGAGCCGACATAACCCTCCTCCGCAACGGTCCGGACATGCCTGCGTTGTCTGGACCATGGCCCACAAGCGGTTCTAACTCTGTTGGCACACCCCCTCCCGCTGCGCTACCGCCTCTGCCTGTCAATCTCACTAGGACTTACTGGGTGCGGCAGCGATCGCCTCTGAATCACCCCCATAGGTAGATCAGATAGATGCGCTAGTAATATATAGTATAACAAGAAGGCAGTATTTCCCTTTATCACTTTTTCTCATAATCATTCAGGCCACCCTCTGATGTCTCCACATATAAATGGGAATATATGAGAAAAGCACTATATAGTGTAGTATGTTACAATAGTTTTTAATCTTCAAACAAAATTTTTGTGCATAAAATAAGACATTCCATCAATGCCATTTCATCAATAATTTAAAAAAGGTGGACAAGATGGAGGTTTACCAGTTTTCTGTAAAAGTAAGCCCTTACGGAAAAATGGAGATCTATGCTGTGGAACCTGCACCCTAGGTCCTGCTTTCCATTTCCGTCTGATTCACCTTCCACCTGCACAGATAGGATAGCACTCCTGCCACCTGCTGTCAACGCGTTTCTGGACCTCTCCCTTCTTTAAGACAGCACTCAGCTGCTATCTTTCATTAGCATGATGCCCTGGTTTTTCTTTTTCTTTGGCTGTGCTGGTTTGGCAGTGCCCTGAGCACCAGATGTGAACCCAAGAGTGTTAGGGACCTGCACGACAAGAGGTAACCAGAAAGTTGGTGGACAGGCTCGTATCTTTGTCCAAATATATGCTAACATCCTCTTATATGATATTTCATTGTATATATATATATATATATATATATATATATAAATTTTGAGTAGTATTGATTGCATAGTGCATCTGCATTCATTTTTTTTATGCGTAGTACTATAAATCTCAGCAAGAAAGCACTTTTCATTACAAATCAGTTAGGGTTTGCAGTCTAGAGCCCTGTACGGACAGGATTTGCTTTAGTTTGTCCACATATTTTACGATTGTAAGCCACAAGCACTGGTTTTGCCTATTACATTGACCATAGATAAACTGAATTGGTCCTGGACCACCAACCCAGAACACCCCTGCAAGTGTAATGTCACCCAGTTTGGGAAACACTGACCTAGGTCTTTCAGGGTGGATACATTTAAAGTCTGGCAGGTTTTCTAAACTGGCCACAATAATATTAAAAGCAAAACATGCTTGGTTCAAAATGATTTCCATTTTAAATTTGGAGGGCAAAATATGTCTCTTAGTAAATACCCCTAAATATGTCTTATACATATGTGAATCCATAGCACCCGCCATTCCCAAGAGAGGGCTGCACTCACGTACTCCCCACCCCTAGGTTGGGGTGCAGTGGGCTGTGACCACCTGCTCAAATATACTTATACAGAGAACCCTGCACTCTCCTTAGTAGTTTCAGTCACCTTAATGCTTTAATATACAACTGTATAAACAATGGGGTTTTAGTTCATGAATTGTACAATGCATTTAAGTTTTCAGCCCACTTCACGGGACCCCATTTCACTTCAAGTCCTACTCTATCACATACATTTTTTTAGAGACCTGGCAACTGCTATCTCATAGGAAAAATATGCTATGTCTTATGTATGGACACTATGATATAGTGCTTACACGTTCTTCCAGTACCTACCACTTGTACTGGTGTCCCAAGATGCCGTTTAATGTTTTGCTCAATTAAATGCTGAACACAGAGCAACATTTCCCAAATTGTAAGCACAAGATCTTGCTCCATTATTCCTCTTTAATAAATTTCATCCGGAAAAACTAAAAAATTGCTAAATCATGCACAATGAATATCGACAGTAAACTAAAGGCAGCATATTACACCATACATAGCATTTCAAATTGATATAAATAGATACATCTACCACAGGAAACTCTTCAGAAGTCTCCCATGTGAATAACTGTATCTCCCTTGTCAGCCAACGGCAAGTATGCTTTCCTGAGTCTCACAACAACAAACTTTCATCATGTTTAGAGCGGAATACACAATATTTTAAACAGATCCATGTTTCCATGTTATTTCTTTTAGCAGAACCTCTCTGTGAGAAACTGCACATCTTTAGGTCACATGTCTAAAGACTGCATATTTTTTGCAAGAATTCTTATTAGATTTCCCTGCTTATGATGAGGTGTGCTTCATAGAATATGCATGCATCCTTTCTCCATTAGCAAGAAAAATAATGCATCAATACATGGCCTTCACTATACACTATGACTGTTTATTGTAGCAAGTGTCTATTTGTCACGTAGCATGAGTAATATCCATGGAAGATTTACATAACTGAAAGAATTCCTAATGACCAGGTGTTTCTCTGATTGTATTTTCATGGCATTGGCAATTCAATAAGCCAGTCTTCAGCAGACATGAGAATTTATTTCTCATGGATAACAGTATAGTATTATTCCTTAATTAAAGGTTATTGCTTTCTCATTTCAGGCATAACAGATGTATGGACTGTGCCAGTATATAATTATTATACAGTTTACCAGCTAAATATAAATGCTCTTACAATTTCACTTTATTTTTTATATGAAAGCTAAAGATTAATAACAAATGCAGGTAGAGTACGCTAATCACTGCTGTACAGTAAAATCACCACAAAAACTGTGTATTATTTGACATAGATGCGTAACAAAGGGAAAGGAAAGGATCTGTCTTAGGTGCACAAAATTTAAAATATAACTTTTAATTGTTGTCGTTAAAATTTTGATTCAGTACTATATTGTAGCGTATTCTACTGAGTAGCTAATATGCGAAATATTAAAAACACAAATAACAAATGTGTGAGAGTATAACAACACTGTGAATTACAAAAAGAAGAAAATAAACATAGATTTAAAAAAAAAAACTGAGCGTCTGTTTGGTGTCTGTTCTGTTAGATCCCTGTTTTTATTTATTTGTATTAATGATATTACATGTTTGTGTTTCACATAGATATGTTAGTGTTCAAATAGTAGTCTCAATATTTAGAAGAATGTTTGTAACACTTCAATAGTTGGATGAATATTTCTAGTACAGAGCCCGGGTTCTATGACTAGAGCATATGTTGCAATTTTGAAGGTGTAATGAATTATGCCTATATTTGTTGATCTGTTGCTAGTCACTTGCATCAACCTCTCAACTAGGACCCTCACCCCTAATCAAATAAAGCTTCTTAATAAAGGATTATCCTTTTCACCTCAGAGGAGATTTGATCGCTTTGAGTGTGAAAAAGACCTGAATCTTTTCACACGTAAAATACTCTTAAAAAAGTTTTTTGCAAATTCCATCAAAGATAAGGATAGAAATAATACCAATGCCATGACGGAGAACCAATTGGAACTGGACCTGTCAAATGAAGACCATCTGGCGATCTCTCTATTGGAAGAACTACAGAAGGAGGGAGAGGTGGATTTACCGATACATCAATCCCAATCTCAATTAATAATTAAAAAGAAATCAACCTTTTTCCCGGACTTCTCAATATGCCCCCCTGTGAAAGTTTTCCTGGATTTGGTATCCAGGGACTTAGACAGCTTACAAGAATTGGGACCCTCAGGTGGCTGCTGTGATAACCTTACAAAGGAAGAGAGACAAGCATTAAGGGAAATGGAACAGTGGCAAGATGTGATCATTAAACCCTCCGATAAGGGGGGGAACATTGTATTATGGCCCCGTGAGAAGTACTTAGAAGAACTATCTAGACAGCTACAAGACCAAAGCTGCTATAAGCGTCTAATATTTAATCCTACAAGTAATTACAAGAATTTATATGATAGAATCATACTGGAGGCATATCAGAAGGGCACTATAACTACCCAAGATAAGGAATTTCTTCAAGTTGAAAACCCCAGAACCCCTACCCTATATTTGCTGCCTAAAGTGCACAAAGATCGACACAACCCCCCTGGCAGACCGATTGTGTCAGGAATAGGCAGCTTAACGGAAAAAGCTAGCATTTTCGTCGACTACCATCTCAGGAATCATGTAACAACTCTACCCTCATATATTCGTGACACCCTAGATGTACTTATGAAGATACAGGACATCACATTACCAACTGGTGCATGGCTAGTAAGTTGTGATGTTGAAAGCCTATACACGAGTATAGATCATGAAGCTGGAATTAGAGCCTCTGAGTACTTTCTCAACATGAATAACGAACGGGACTTTAATGATTTCATCCTGATTCTGTTGAGATTTGTCTTGACTAAAAATTACTTCGTGTGTAATGAGGCCCACTATCTCCAGGTACGAGGTACTGCGATGGGGACCACATGTGCCCCTACATATGCAAACCTCTACCTGGGGTGGTGGGAGAAAGAACATGTATTTACAGAAGAGAATGACATCTATACAGCACATATTATCATCTGGCTAAGATTTATAGATGACATCTTAATACTGTGGGAAGGGCAGAAGGACATCCTGGAGGAATTCTTTTTGAAATTGAATAACAACTCACTCAACCTCAAACTAACCTCAGAAATGAGTCAGAAAGAGATACACTTTCTGGACCTCAAGATCAAGATGGAGGATGATGGTATGCTATCAACTGACCTATACAGAAAAGAAACTGCTACGAACAGCATCTTACATGCTAGTAGTTCACATCTACCATCCACGATTAAGGGGATACCAAAAGGAGAATTCCTTAGGACAAAGAGAAATTGTTCCAATCCTCAGGTCTTTAGGGAACGATGCAATGAACTTACTGACAGATTTAAAGCAAGAGGATACAGCAGGAAAATGGTACGGGAGGCCAGGACACAAACGTAGCAGAGAACCAGAGATTCACTACTGATCCCTAATCAAGTGAAAAAACAACAAGATGCTGACGGTCCTAGATTCATTGGTACCTTCAATACAGAATGGAGACAGATCCTAGAAACTCTACAGAAACATTGGCATGTTCTCATGACGGACAACGATCTCTGTAAAATTCTACCCGAAAAAGTCCAGGCTAGTTGGCGACGATCTAGAAGCCTTAAGGACACACTGGTGAGCAGTCACCTTACGAAAACAACTAGAAGCCTATACAATACAACAGGCTCATTCAGATGCAAAACCTGTAAAGCCTGCCAGTATATGGTCGAAACAAAATCCTTTCAGGACAAATTTCGGAAAACATGGCACATAAAAGACTATCTAGACTGTCGAACCATGGGAGTAGTATACCATCTTCAATGCCCGTGTGGCAAAAAATACATAGGGAAGACAATCAGACCCCTAAAACAAAGGATTCTTGAGCATGTTGGTTCTATCAGAAATGCAAGAAAAGATCAAACAAGATTCAGGACACTGACACCTGTGGCCAGACACTTTCTTAAATTTCATGATAGTTCCCCAAATGAACTAAAATTCTTTGCCATGGAGAAAATATCTTTAGGCATTAGAGGAGGAGACTTGGATGGCGAACTCCTGAAAAAAGAAACCAGGTGGATATTTCTCCTTAACACAATGACACCCAATGGTATCAATGAAAATAATAGCTTTCAACCCTTCCTCTAAACAAATACATCATAGAATGAATCTTTCTTCAGAATGATCTCAGACTTCTCTTCATTCATTACATATATACAATCGAAATATTCTGGAAAGACAGATAAATGGAAGTATCCATGCATAAAAAATGTTTCTCTATAAGAAAGAAAAATTCACAAACTATGATTTTAGGCTCATTGATCAAACTGAACAAGAAGATATACCATGAAGATCCACATCAAATGGATCTCGGGATTTTACCACAAATCAAGGGATTGAATTTATTAGGACATGAATAATTTGTCTGAAAAATGCCCAGACACTCTCCCCTCAAAGATAATCAGTCAGGGAATTGGAATACCCAGCAAATTTAGGAGATATGGACATTAAAAAGTAAATCAATAACTCTGTTACCATCAGATAAAGTATATACTTACCATAAGACAGATGAACCTACCCAAGGATGTACTTACCTCCTCATCTCTGGGTCCGACTAGCAGCATCTTCTATAAAGTCCACAGTATAATAAACTACCATACAGTGGAAACATATACTCACCTTGCTGTTCTAAGGTCTTATAATTCTAATACACTGGACAGATCATTATATGTATATATACAAGAATATATTAGGAGCTACAGTGGTGATACACATAGTAATTCACAAATATTGACTAATAAATACTAGACATACACATATGTACTGGATGACCACTGATCTAACCTTATAAACTCTCAGCCTATCCGATTTTCAAAAAATTGGTTTAAATACATACTCAGAATCATCACTTTGCCGAACAGTATAATACATACAGAAATATATGGAAAATAATAATAATAAATAATATAAAAAATTCTCATACTATTCTCATTCACGTTTTGATTTTATTTCATCATATCATTATTTTTTCACTTCCCTTCACAATCGCACTTTTTAGTATTAATACATATTTTTTATGCAGTAGCACACTAATTTTTGATCTTGTTTGTCAATCACCTTGATTTCACAAAATCTCTAGTGAAACTAATATTATTTATATTTAGTACACACACGACACATGTAACACATTTATTTAGACACGCACATTTATTAAGTAGCAGTGATCACAGCCACCTTTTGATTAAATACGAAGAACACGCTTTCCCCCCTTTTTTAATAATTATGTAAAACCATATAATGCATCTTTAAACACAACAAAGAATATTTCTTCATCCACTCATTTTTCTTCAGCAGCACACATTATCACGACACATAAAGAATAAGACACCGGCTCACTCTGGTTAGCTCATTTGATTAGGATTATTTATTTATCAAAATAAGAACTATTCAGCAAGTTAAAGTAATCGACATAAACTCATTATACAATGAATAGAATAAATCCCACTATTTATCAATGCATGTGCACATACAATGTTTATCAATATGAAATATACATATATTAATAGATAGCTTAGCACTTTAATGTACAATTATTTAGATGCTTAGTAAGTCTGTTAGGAACAACAATCAACATAATTTCAATAGATGCTTTTCATATAGATCATTTGATCGGCCCAGGGAAGGCGGAACCCCCCTTTAAGTGACAGACACTGCTCTCATGATGCAGCGGAGATAACCCAATACTCATGAGAATATTAAAAATACCGAAAATATGACTGCAGATGCAAAATGACATTTCTCCGCGGACAAGTAAACTGTGGGGAAAATGTATCATTATTTTATATAATTCTGCATACTTTGTATGACATGATGAGTCATACGCATTATAAGTATATCAATTCCAGTGGATCGCAATAGATTGTAACGGACAATTAAGTTTGAATTCCCCGCGGGACTCAATGATAGGCAGCGGCCGGAATAAAAGGATACTCCAGTAACGGCCTCGGGTTACCCTGACGAAGCTATTGTGAAACGTACGTAGGACCTGAGCGTCCTACGCGTCTGCTTCTCCTGTTTAGAAATTATAAATTAATAGAAATGTAATTAGATAATGCATTGTGTTCAGCATAGATGAATGTATTCTTAGGTCTCAGAATCCCGAGTGAACGAGATACGGAACATATTTAGTATAGACACGGGGTTCAATAGGCAATTCATGTGCGGGATGTGAAATACCATACCAGTCCTAGCATAATAAAGATCGTTTAGAACAATCATCAGCTAGGTCTCTTAACACTGTGACTATAAATGCCTATCAGAATAACAGTTAGCTCTTAGAACACCACCGTTAACATTGGCAACGACTAAGTGATATAAGAGCCGAATAATATATCCACTCCCGCACGAGCGAGACCGCACAGCATGTGTAACCTGTTACAGGCATTCACATGCGGGATGTGAAATAACACAATAGTTGGAGTATAATAGATACCGCTTACAGATGTCAGTATCAGTTATCACTGAAATACAGATTCACTTCATAAGAAGTATCAGATACTTGCATATATATTGATAATAAATAATACTTTACCTAAGGGATTTGTACAGGCAATAGGTGATTATACGGGCATCTCACCAGACCCCAAGTAAAGGATTACTGACAATTACGACTAATTAATAGATCATAGCAACTAATTTAGCCACAGAGTGCCGGCTGTATATTTGATCTAGAGTCATACATATGGGTGAAAATTTAATGAATTAATCAATTATAATAAATTACAGTGGACGACTGAACTTAGTCCAACCGCAGAACGCCTATTGTATATCTGATTGCAATCTAATATCTATTCATACACATTCATTATGCTGTGAATCTCTCTCGTACAAGACCACTATATAACTGTTGCAAACAACGAAGTGTCATCCATTAATTATATCCCCTCCCCCTCCCCCTCTTTTTGATTAACATATTAGTGTATCATCATCAGAATAAATCTCTAGAGACATACAGTGTATAGTTTGACATCCATGAATAACTAATTGTAGATAGTACTTAACACCTGACACTACGAGTGAGAGGTGTATCAATATACAATTTCCTATAACAATATACAACAGGATCACTCCCTTAACACACAGTACGCCTGACACTATAAGTGAGAGGCGAACCAGTATATATTCTCGTGTATGAAAAATATCACAGGGCTACTTCCCGACATTTAACGCACCTGACACTATACGTGAGAGGTGATGTGAGATTATATAATATCAATAATACAAGGGAGATGTGAAGGTGAGATCCTATGGTATAAGATAAACACCTGACACTATAAGTGAGAGGTGAACCAACAGTGGAATGGTACATCTTAAATGATTAGGAATCCGACAATTTTTGAAAGGGGATGTCACACTATTATACTGAGATTTAAACACTAGTGGAATTTATATGGGGATCTATGATTAGAATCATAGGATGCACTGTGTGTTCATAACGTTCCTTTAGATTAAGGAGAGTGACGGCATACAAATACATGTGTAATTGACCCTGGAAGTGCAAGTGACTAGCAACAGATCAACAAATATAGGCATAATTCATTACACCTTCAAAATTGCAACATATGCTCTAGTCATAGAACCCGGGCTCTGTACTAGAAATATTCATCCAACTATTGAAGTGTTACAAACATTCTTCTAAATATTGAGACTACTATTTGAACACTAACATATCTATGTGAAACACAAACATGTAATATCATTAATACAAATAAATAAAAACAGGGATCTAACAGAACAGACACCAAACAGACGCTCAGTTTTTTTTAAATCTATGTTTATTTTCTTCTTTTTGTAATTCACAGTGTTGTTATACTCTCACACATTTGTTATTTGTGTTTTTAATATTTCGCATATTAGCTACTCAGTAGAATACGCTACAATATAGTACTGAATCAAAATTTTAACGACAACAATTAAAAGTTATATTTTAAATTTTGTGCACCTAAGACAGATCCTTTCCTTTCCCTTTGTTACGCATCTATGATATGATCTGTGGTAGCACCCCCTTGGAAACATGAACAAATGATGAGATATACAAATTAGGGGTCTTCTCTACAATTCCTTATCCTGTGCAACTGACTTTACCTCTCCCCTCCCCTTCCCATCCCTCATTCCAGTTTCTTTCCCCTTTTTTTTATGTATTATTTGACATACATAGAACATTTTCAATGCTTGATAATACCTGACATGCTGTACTATAACAGGCATAATGTACAGTAAAAGGCTATATTATTCCATATGAATAAGTTGCCACCAGCAAATCAATTTTAGGAAAGTGATGTACAATCCTAGCTTTACAATAATTTGAAAACACTTACATGGCATACAGTATTTCTAATAAATATATGTGCATATTAATTGCAGTTGAAGAAATAAAGGTATTGCAAGACATCTAGAAAACATATAATACAAAAAATATATATATATATATATAATTTAATATTTATTAAGAATGGTATTTGAATCAATTAAGATCATAAAAAATTTCGCATCCTGTAAATCAAAATGCTAATTGATTGGCTACCACTAATATGTAAGACGCTAATAAATCAGGAAAATAAGAAAGCACTCTAAAGACGATTCAGGGACCTAATGCAATTTCACTCTTGTGGTGTTTAACCAGCCACAGGGAAAGTCACTATTAAGATAAACATATATGCTATTGCAGTCAATAAAAGATGATCAATTTATATTGAAGGTGGTAAAAGTCCAAGCAACTGAATTCAGAACTTGAACAGTGGAACGTTATCAGTGCGTGATGGTAGCCACTGGATTATTCAATCTGTATTAGCAACACAATCATGAATACCAAGGTGTTAAGATAGGTACACACTAGGCAATATGTCGTCTGACCTGGAGGATTGGGCTGACATATCGGGCACATTGTCTAGTGTATACCCACTACTGCGCACTTCTGTGGGTTGTTTGCTGGGTTGTCCCATCAGGCATGTTGCGCGCCAGACAGGATGAACCAGCAAATGATGGAATACAGGTGAATGCGGCTGTGAACAATAATAGGATTTTAATACCTACCGGTAAATCCTTTTCTCCTAGTCCGTAGAGGATGCTGGGGACTCCAAAAGAACCATAGATGGGATCCGCAGGAGCTTGGGCACACTAAAAAGACTTTGACTGGGTGTGAACTGGCTCCTCCCTCTATGCCCCTCCCCCAGACCTCAGTTATAGGAACTGTGCACAGGAGAGACGGACATTTCGAGAAAAGGATTTTGTTAAACTAAGGGCGAGAAACATACCAGCCCACACCACAACATACCGTGCAACTGGAGTAGCAGGAAACCAGATAACAGTATGAACTAACCACAGCAACAAGTTGAACATAACTGATACACAAACCATGTGTATCCGAACTTAACCAGTATCAACTCAACTGCAAGGAACAGTCTGCACTGGGATGGGCGCCCAGCATCCTCTACGGACTAGGAGAAAAGGATTTACCGGTAGGTATTAAAATCCTATTTTCTCTTACGTCCTAGAGGATGCTGGGGACTCCAAAAAGACCATGGGGTCTATACCAAAGCTCCAGACCGGGCGGGAGAGTGCGGACGACTCTGCAGCACCGATTGAGCAAACATAAGGTCCTCATCAGCCAGGGTATCAAACTTGTAAAATTTAGCAAAAGTGTTTGAACCCGACCACGTAGCTGCTCGGCAAAGTTGAAGTGCCGAGACCCCTCGGGCAGCCGCCCAAGATGAGCCCGCCTTCCTGGTAGAATGGGCCTTTACTGACTTCGGCAACGGTAGCCCAGCCGAAGAATGAGCTTGCCGGATCGTATTACAAATCCAGCGTGCAATAGTTTGCTTAGAAGCAGGATTTCCCATCTTGTTGGAAACATATAGGACAAACAGAGCCTCTGTCTTCCTAGTAAGAGCCGTTCTGGCGACATAAATTTTCAAAGCTCTCACAACATCAAGAGACTTTGGGACAGCCACAGCATCCGTAGCCACAGGCACCACAATAGGTTGGTTTATGTGAAACAAAGAGATCACCTTCGGCAGAAATTGTTGACGAGTCCTCAATTCCGCTCTATCCGAATGAAAAATCAAATATGGGCTCTTGTGAGACAAGCTCGCCAACTCGGACACTCGTCTGGCAGACGCCAGAGCTAAAAGCATGACCACTTTCCAAGTGAGAAACTTTAACGCAACCTTACGCAAAGGCTCAAACCAGTGAGACATAAGAAACTGCAACACCACTTCAAGATCCCACGGCGCCACTGGTGGGACAAATGGAGGATGGATATGCTGCACTCCCTTCACGAACGTCTGAACCTCAGGAAGGACGGCCAAGTCCTTTTGAAAGAAAATAGATAAGGCCGAAATCTGCACTTTGATGGAACCCAACTTCAGGCCTGCATCCACGCCTGCCTGCAAAAAATGGAGGAAACGACCCAAGTGAAACTCCTCCGCAGGAGCTGCTTTGGTTTCACACCACGACACATATTTTCTCCAAATACGGTGATAATGTTTCGCCGTGACTTCCTTCCTAGCCTTAAGGAGAGTGGGGATGACCTCCCTGGGAATACCCTTCGGAGCTAAAAATCTGGCGTTCAACTTCCACGCCATCAAACGCAGCCGCGGTAAGTCCGGAAATAGGCAGGGCCCCTGCATTAAGAGGTCTTCTCTTAGAGGAAGCGGCCAGGGATCTTCCACTAGTAATTCCTGAAGATCCGGGTACCAGGCCCTCCGTGGCCAATCTGGAGCGATGAGTATTGCCCGAACCCTTGTTCGCCTTATGATCCTCAAGACCTTTGGAATTAGAGGAAGTGGGGGAAAACATACACCGACTGAAACACCCACGGAGTTACCAGGGCGTCCACTGCACAGGCTTGGGGGTCTCTTGACCTGGAACAATACTTTGGAAGCTTCTTGTTGAGGCGAGACGCCATCATGTCTATCAGAGGAGTTCCCCAACGCCTTGTCACTTCAGCAAATATCTCTTGATGAAGAGCCCTCTCTCCTGGATGGAGATCGTGTCTGAGAAAATCTGCTTCCCAGTTGTCCACGCCCGGGAGGAAGACTGCTGACAAAGCGCTCACGTGCTGTTTCGCCCAGCGGAGAATTCTTGTGGCTTCCGCCATTGCTGCCCTGCTCCTTGTTCCTCCTTGGCGGTTTACATAGGCCACCGCTGTTATGTTGTCCGACTGGATCAGTACCGGGAGACCCTGAAGAAAGCTCTTCGCTTGCAGGAGGCCGTTGTAAATGGCTCTTAACTCGAGAACATTTATGTGGAGAGAAGATTCCTGGCTTGACCATTTTCCCTGGAAACTTCTTCCCTGCGCAACTGCGCCCCAGCCTCGAAGACTTGCATCTGTGGTGAGCAGGACCCAGTCCTGAAATCCGAAATGGCGTCCCTCTAGGAGGTGAGAGCTTTGCAGCCACCACAGGAGAGAGATCCTGGCCCTGGAAGATAGACTTATTTTCCGGTGCTTGTGTAGGTGAGACCTGGACCATTTGTCCAGCCGGTCCCACTGAAACACCCTGGCATGAAACCTGCCAAACGGAAAGGCCTCGTAAGCCGCCACCATCTTCCCTAGCACTCGAGTGCATTGATGAATCGACACTCTTGTCGGTCTCAAAAGCTCCTTGACCATGGTCTGTATTTCTATCGCTTTGTCCTCCGGAAGAAACACTCTCTGAAGCTTCGTGTCTTGGATCATGCCCAGGAAGGGCAGCCGAGTCGTCGGAATTAACTGAGACTTTGGCAAATTTAAAATCCAACCGTGATGTTGCAGAACTGTGAGGGAGAGTTCCACATTCTTTAACAATTTTTCCTTTGACCTCGCCTTTACAGGAGATCGTCCAAGTACGGGATAATTGTGACCCCTCGCTTGCGAAGGAGTACCATCATTTCTGCCATAACCTTGGTGAAAACCCTCGGGGCCGTGGAAAGCCCAAACGGCAACGTCTGAAGTTGGTAATGACAATCCTGCACCGCAAATCTCAGGAAGGCCTGATGCGGAGGATAAATCGGGACGTGTAAGTAGGCATCCTTTATGTCGACTGACGCCATAAAATCCCCCCCTTCTAGGATGGAGATCACAGCTGGAAGAGATTCCATCTTGAACTTGAAAGTTTTCAAGTATGGATTGTGGGATTTTAGGTTCAGAATCGGTCTGACCAAACGGTCCGGCTTCGGTACGACAAAGAGGCTCGAACAGAACCCTTCCCCCCGTTGGGATGGGGGAACGGGAACAATGACCCTCTGTTGACACAACTTTTGTATCGCAGCATTTACTACTTCTCTTTCTGGAAGAGAAACTGGCAAGGCCGATATGAAAAAGCGGCGGGGGCCCATCTCCTGAAACTCCAGCTTGTACCCTTGGGACACTATGTCTAAGACCCAAGGATCCAGGGCTGATTGAAACCAGACCTGACTGAAGATCCGGAGACGGCCCCCCACCGGCACGGACTTACGCAGGGGAGCCCCAGCGCCATGCGGTGGACTTGGTAGAGGCGGGGGAGGACTTTTGGTCCTGGGTGCCTGATCCTGCAGGCAACTTCTTTCCCCTTCCTCTACCCTTTGAAGCGAGGAAGGACGAGCCTTTACCTCGTTTGTATTTATTAGGCCGAAAGGACTGCATCTGTTGATGGGGTGCCTTTTTCTGTTGTGTGGGAACATAAGGAAGAAAAGATGACTTACCTGCAGTAGCGGTAGACACCAGGTCAGCCAGGCCGTCACCAAACAAGACACTACCTTTGAAGGGGAGAGCTTCCATATTTTTCTTGGAGTCGGCATCAGCATTCCATTGATGGATCCACAGCGCCCTCCTGGCCGAGACAGCCATGGCATTGGCTCTTGATCCCAAGAGGCCAACATCCCTCGCCACATCCTTTAGGTAATCTGCAGCATCCTTGATATAACCAAGAGTCAAAAGAATATTATCTTTATCAAGGGTATCCATATCAGAAGCTAAATTATCAGCCCATTTAGCAATAGCACTACTCACCCATACCGACGCCACAGCAGGTCTGAGCAATGCACCAGTATTAACGAAAATGGCCTTCAAAGACGTCTCCAGCTTGCGATCCGCCGGATCCTTGAGAGCAGCCGTGTCAGGGGACGGAAGCGCCACCTTCTTGGACAAACGGGATAAAGCCTGGTCGACACTCGGAGACGACTCCCATTTTTCCCTGTCATCAGAGGGGAAAGGATACGCCATAAAAATTATCTTGGGAATCTGCCACCTCTTGTCCGGCGACTCACAAGCTTTTTCACAAAGAGCATTCATTTCATGAGAGGGGGGAAACTTCACCTCTATTTTTTTCCCTTTAAAAAGGCAAATCCTTGTTTCCTGAACAGCCGGTTCATCAGAGATACGTAAGACATCTTTAATAGCCACAATCATGTACTGAATACTCAACTACCCTTGGGTGTAAAGTAGCCTCATTAAAATCAACATCGGAATCAGAGTCCGTGTCGGCATCTGTATCAACCATCTGGGTAAATGAACGTTTTTGTGACCCTGAGGGGGTCTGCACCAGAGCCAAAGCATCCTCCATGGATTTTCTCCATGTTTGTGTCTGAGAATCAGATTTATCAAGCCTCTTAGACAACAAAGCCACATTAGCATTAAGTGTACTCAACATAGCAACCCAATCAGCAGTCGGCTGTGCCGACAGATCCATCTCCAGCTCCTTTTCTGCACCCCCAGTAACTTCCTCCGGGGAGGAACACACAGCCTCAGACATGCCGACACCAAGTACCGACACCCAACACACACACTGGCCAAATAAAGGGGACAGCCTACAGGGAAGCCCGGAGAGAGAAACACAGAGGGAGTATGCCAGCTCACACCCCAGCGCCCATATACTACACCACAATAATATATGTCAGTAGCGCTGTATAATAACAATAAAAGCACCAAAATTATTTCTGGATCCCGTCTATACCCCATGGTCCTTTTGGAGTCCCCAGCATCCTCTAGGACGTAAGAGAAATATCAATAGTTCAGTGTGTATGAGACGTCTGATATATTATTATGATGGTCGGCCCGGTACACACATCATTTAGTGTGTACCCAGCTTTACAGCGATTTCTGAATCATGAGTAATGCATACATTTGTAATATCTTTCAGTTAGCAATTAAGAAAGAAAGATGTGTAAATAATCTCCCTATCTGCACATCTGTGTTGAACTACAATTGTCATGAGCATATAAACTTAGTTCATTGCTGGACAGCTCGCGCTTTGCTCTGAAAATAACAAATGGATCTTGTCACAACTGTATCAACTGAAGGAAAGCTCATTACAATACTACTGATATTTTGCTTTGTAATAATATCGAGCAACACGTTGTGGCAACCAGTCCCAATGTGAATTTAATCTTATGGAAAGCATTTAATGCTCACCAGGTAACATCATTCAATTATAATTAATACAACTATCACATTTTTACTTTAAATTAAAATTGAATTGTTTTAGATTGGAATTGTTATTCCAGATGAGAGTTTTAAAGATAATCCTACATGCCCATTCCCAGTATCTCTATTTGTTTGGGAAAGTCAACTCTAATGACATCTGCAGGCGACGCATGTTTCTCTAGGCTTCTCTCAGGCTTCCAACCAGGAGAAGCTTCTTTGTAAACCACAGCCAAGTGAAAGGTTAATCTGCCATCTAAATTAATGGAGGTTTCAGCCTGTCTAGTCAAATGCAGTAGCAGCAGCAGCCATCCACTGTATACAGTTTATATTCAAGCTTTTCCTGGCATAGTCCCGGAAGTGTCATATGTAGGAGTCTGCGGGGGATGTAGTTATGTTCCCAGCGGTCGGGATCCCGGCGGTCAGAATACAGGTGCCAGGATCCCGTCCGCCAGAATGCCGGCAGCTGCGCTAGGACTATTCCCACTCGTGGGTGTCCACGACACCCATAGAGAGGGAAAAGAACCTGTGGCACGCAGCGAGCCACAAGCCCGCAAAAGGGGCTTCATTGCGCTGGCCCCCCTACCGGCATTCAGTTGCCGGGATCCCGGTGTTGGTACTCTGACTGCCTGGATCCCGACCGCCGGGAGGCAGTGGATAGTCATCAGACCTGCAGTATTTCAAGGAAAGAGAACCCAACAGATCCAGTTTTCATACAAGTAAATAGTCCTGGACTAGGCCAAATTATTCATAAAATGGTCCTAGGAAAACCTCATTCCCAATGTTTGTTCCCAAGCAAAATTGATCATCCTGCCAAATACACAGTTGCAGAGCGCTAGATACAAATTCTTGGGAAGGGAGCGAGCTGCTAACTTTAGTTGACATTTGTGGTTTATGCACAACAGAATGAGCATGTTCATGGTTTACGTGTTTCAGTTATTTAGCAAAAATAATGATGGCCACCAGCTGCAAAACCACAGTATATTAGCCAGCTCAGGTATCCACGGCCATTCATATATAGGATTTACTAGCACTTGAAATAAATACATATTAAAAAGGAGATTTATGGTAGACTTACCATAGTTATATCTCTTTCTGCGAGGTACACTGGGCTCCACAGGGAATACATCGGGGTGTAGAGTTGGATCTTGATCCAGAGGCACCAACAGGCTAAAGCTTTGACTGTTCCCAGGATGCATTGCATGGCCTCTTCTGTAACCCTGCCTCTGGACACTGTAGCTCAGTTTCGTTAACCAGTCCAATGCAGTAGCAGGTAAAAGAGAAGGCAGATGTTAGTCACATAGAACCACATTCTCATGACAGGAGAAGGGACCAGAGGCTAATGCGATAAAAACCAAAAGAAGCTAAGTGCGTCAGGGTGGGTGCCCTGTTGAACCCAGTGTACCTTGTAGAAAGAGATTTAACAATGGTAAGTCTACCATAAATCTCCTTTTCTGCAGTGGGGTACACTGTGTTCCACAGGGAATACATCGGGGATGTCCTAAAGCAGTTCCTCATGGGAGGGGACGCACCGTAGCGAGCACAAGAACCCGGCGTCCAAAGGAAGCATCCTGGGAGGTGGAAGTATCAAAGGCATAAAACCTAATGAACGTGTTCACTGAGGACACTGAGGCCTTGCACAATTGTTCAGCGGACACGCCTCGGCGGGCTACCCAAGAAGGTCCAACAAACAGAGCGGAATGGGCTTTGATGGTAGCAGGAGCTGGAAGACCAGCCTGTGCATATGCTTGTGCAATCACCATTCTAATCCATATGGCCAAGGTTTGCTTATTCGCAGGCCAGCCACGTTTGTGAAAACCAAAAAAGTACAAAAAAGGGTATCAGACCTTCTGAGAGAGGCAGTCCTCTCAACGTAAACACGGTGAGCCCATACCAAATCTAAAGACAGCTCTTTTGAGGGCAAACCAGAAGAGATAAAAGCCGGAACCACAATCTCTTGGTTAAGATGGAAAGATGACACCACCTTAGGTAACGGGACGAGTTCTGAGAACTGAGAAAGTTCTGAGAACCCTGGTCACGGTGAAAAATCAGAAAGGGTGGACGAGAGGACAAAACGCCTAAGTCTGACACCCTCCTAGCAGAGGCAATAGCCAGCAGAAAAACGTTAAGCGTAAGATGTTTAAGGTTCACAGACTCAAGAGGTTCAAATGGCTACTCTTGTAGGGCATTCAAGACAACAGACAGATCCCATGGAGCCACAGGAGGGACATAGGGAGGCTGAATCCGTAAAACACCTTGAGTGAAAGTATGAACGTCAGGAATAGACGCAATCTTCCTCTGAAACCACACCGACAAGGCAGAAATATGAACCTTGAGGGAGGCCATACGAAGGCCTAAGTCTAGGCCTTGTTGTAGAAAAGCCAAAAGTCTGGAAGTTCTGAAATTGTATGCATAGTAATTCTTAGCAGCACACCAGGTGAAGTAAGAATTCCAGACCCTGTAATAAATCTGTGCAGAAGCCGGTTTGCGAGCCTTCAGCATAGTATGGATAACCACCTCGGAGAATCCTTTGGACCTCAGGAGTAAAGCCTCAAGAGTCACGCCGTCAAAGCCAGACTGGTCAGGCCCGGGTAGACACAAGAGCCCTCAACGAGGAGGTCTGGACGTTGAGGACGTAGAAGCGGACGCTCGATCGTTAGACCCTGAAGGTCTCAGAACCAATGCAGTCTGGGCCACGCCGGAGCGACTAGAAGTAGTATTCCTCATTCTTGCTTGAACTTCCGTAGTACCCTAGGCAGGAGTGACACTGGAGGGAACACACACAGCAGCCAATAGTTCCATGGAGTTGCCAGTGTGTCCATGAATGCTGCTTGAGGATCCCTTGTCCTTGAACCGAAGACTGGAACCTTGTGATTGTGTCGAGACGCCATCAGTTCTACATCAGTTCCACATCTGGTAGGCCCCACTTGTCCACTAGGTGTTGAAAGACTTCCGGATGAAGACTCCACTCTCCGGCGTGTACGTCCTAACGACTGAGGAAAATCCGCTTCCAAGTTGAGGACCTCGGGAATGAACACTGCCGATATTGCTGGCAGATGGCGTTCCGCCCAACAAAGGATTTTTGACACTTCCATCATTGCCATGCGGCTTTGAGTGCCGCCTTGATGATTTATGTATGCCACCGTGGTGGCGATGTCTGATTGTACTTGAACAGGCTTGTTCTCTACCAGAGGCAGGTCCAAATTCAAAGCATTGAACACTGCCCGCAATTCCAGAATGGTTATCGGGAGGAGAGATTCCTCCTTGGACCACCGACCCTGGAGACAGTGTTGATCTAGCACCGCGCCCCAAACCCAGCAGACTGGCATCCGTAGTCAGATGGGGAACCAGAAGGGTCGCCCCTGCTCAACTGTTGGTCCTGTAGCCACCAGCTCAGTGACAAACAAACCTCCGGAGTCAAGGAGATCATTTGAGACCTGATCCGATGAGGCAGGCCATCCCATTTGGAAAGGTTTAACCTCTGCAGAGGGCGGGAATGAAATTGAGCATACTCTTCCATGTCGAAAGCCGACACCATGAGGCCTAGTACTTGCATCGCCGAGTGAATCAACACCCTTGGGCGAGAGAGGAAGTATCTGATCCTGTCCTGAAGTTTCAGGACTTTCTCTGAAGACAGAAACTGTTTTTGGCTGTGTGTTTCCAGTAGTACCCCCAGGTGCACCATGCTCCGAGCAGTGACCAGCGAGGACTTTTTCCAGTTGATGAGCCACCCGTGGGCTTGTAGGAATTGGACAGTCAGTTCCAGATGACTGAGGAGAACAGCTTGGGAGTTCACCAAGATCAGCAAGTCGTCCAGATATGGTAGGATCCTGATTCCCTGACGACGGAGAAGGGCCGTCATCATGGCCATGACCTTGGTGAAGATCCGAGGGGCCGTGGCAAGTCCAAATGGCAGAGCCTGGAATTGTAGGTTGCCAATAGCAAACAGCAGATATGTTGATGTGATATGGCAATGGTAAGCATCCTGTATGTCCAGGGATACAATATAATCTTCGGGTTCCATGGCCAGTACAATAGAGCGCAGAGTTTCCATACGGAATTTGGACACTCTCACAAATTTGTTCAATGATTTAAGGTTGAGTATAGGCTGGAAGGACCCATTTGGTTTCGGAACTAGAAACAGGGTCGAATAGTATTCCCTGCCTCTCTGGGACAGAGGTACCGGCACTCCCACTTCTGTGTCCAGGAGGGATCACACAACCAAGTGTAGAGCTTGCGCTTTCAACAGATCCGAAGGTATAACTGTCGAGCAGAACTGGTGAAGGGGTCGTCTCTTGAAAGAGATTGCGTACCCGTGAGAGACAATTTCCCACACCCAGGCATCTCAACTGGTCTTTTACCAGGCCTGGGCGAACTGCAGAAGTCTGCCTCCCACCCTGGGATCTCCCATTGGGAGGCCTGCCCCGTCTTGCAGCAGGCTTGTCTTGTTTGGAAGCAGGCTGACGGGCTGCCCAGGATTGTTTAAGTTTGGGCTTAGTGGTTTTGGAGGTACGAGCCTGTCTCGGGTACGCCTGACCCTTTGCTTTCCCTGGAGGTCGAAAGGAATGAAAGGTGGTACTCTTTGCCTTTGGTGCAGATGGATTAGTACTTGGGAGAAACGCAGTCTTAGCAGTCGCAATCTTATTCAGATCCTGCCCAAATAGGATGTCTCCCTTAAAAGGGAGTACCTTCAAGGTCTTTTTGGAGTCTAGGTCCACCTTCCAGGACCTCAACCACAGAATTCGGCGAGCCAGTATAGATGTAGTAGACGCCTTGGCCTCCATTACACCTGCTTCAGAGGACGCCTCCTGAATATAGTGGGAGGCTGTGGTAATGTGAGACAGATATTGTCTGGCAGTGTCAGAAATATCCTGAGGCAGCTCATCCTCTAATGCCTGAACCCATGCTTCAATTCCTTTTGCGACCCAGGAGGCTGCTATAGTGGGTCTATGTACAGCACCAGTAAGGGTGTAAATAGACTTCAGGCATCCCTCCACACACTTATCCGTCGGTTCCTTCAGTGAGGTGACAGTGGTGACAGGCACAGTAGATGACACCACAAGACGGGCGACATGAGAGTCCACCGGCGGTGGAGTTTCCCATCTGTTACTAAACTCTGCAGGGATAGGATAACGAGCTAGCATCTTTTTAGACAGGGAGAATTTATTTCCTGGAGACGACCAGGATTCCTGATGTATGTCAATTAAATGGTCAGAACATGGTAAGACTACTTTAGTAACCTTCTGACGTTTGAATTGATCAGGTTTCTTAGATGCAGTAGTGGGATCTACCTCATCATCAATTTGTAGAATCAGCTTAATAGCCTCCACTAGGTCAGGAACATCAACCTGAGTTGTAGGTTCCTCGTCAGAAGCAACTATATCAGTGTCTGACGGATCAGTATATTCCCCATCCTCATTAAAAGAATTACCTGAAATATTAGTGGATTGTGAGGAGGAAGCGGCCCGCTTAGATGACCCTTTGACCACAGAGGGGCGTGGGGTAGATTTTTGTCTAACCAAAGATTGATTTAATTGTTGTATCTGGGTAGACAGAGTGTCCACTCAGGGAGGATTAACTACAGGGACATTATGTGGCTGCAATGGCACAGGAGTTCCCACAGGGGGCGTAAGACGTGTCAAAAGTGTATTCAGCATATTTGAGAACGCTGCCCAAGGTGGTACCTGATTGGCCACAGGTGCTGCGGGCTGACTGGGAGAGGTATGGCACCCAGTGTCTGAACCATCAGCTAAATCTTCCCCCTCAGGTAAATCCTTGGTGCAAGCACTGCATGATGCAGACGCATCTGTGGATTTCCCGCCCTGTGTGGCAGACATTATAGTTAAAGGAGCCTTACAGCGTAACAGTACAATATAGCCAGACAAACACAATACCTGCAAATAACCCCCTGATTTATGTGACAGTAAATACAGGACACAGACAGAGAATTAAAGTGTTATGAGGTGACTGAAATTCACAGTAAAGAACACAAAACAGTATATACTGTGTAGCATATATATATATATATATATATATATATATATATATATATATATATGAGACCCTGACGCACCTAGCCCCCCAAGGGTACAGAATATTGGCCCTCATTCCGAGTTGTTCGCTCGCAAGCTGCTTTTAGCAGCTTTGCACACGCTAAGCTGCCGCCTACTGGGAGTGAATCTTAGCATAGTAAAATTGCGAACGAAAGATTAGCAGAATTGCGAATAGACACTTCTTAGCAGTTTCGGAGTAGCTCCAGACTTACTCGGCAACTGCGATCAGTTCAGTCAGTTTCGTTCCTGGTTTGACGTCACAAACACTCCCAGCGTTCGCCCAGACACTCCCCCGTTTCTTCAGACACTCCCGCGTTTTTCCCAGAAACGGCAGCGTTTTTTCACACACACCTATAAAACGGCCAGTTTCCGCCCAGAAACACCCACTTCCTGTCAATCCCATTACGATCACCAGAACGAAGAAAAAAACTCGTAATGCCGTGAGTAAAATTCCTAACTGCATAGCAAATTTACTTGGCGCAGTGCGAACATTGCGCATGCGCAATTAGCGGAAAATCGCTGCGATGCGAAGAAAATTACAGAGCGAACAACTCGGAATGACCAACATAGTGACAGCAATAAGTGTGATACACGAGAAGGAAATTCACACGGCAGCTACAGGCACACTCAGTCACAGTTACAATGCAGAAGTTATTTCAGATAAACAATAAAACTGCACTGGACCAGTAAATCTACACATTTTATATATATATATATATATATATATATATAAAATCAATGCACAGTAGATACTGGATGTATAGCTCAAAATACTTGTACTAAATATTCAGGTAAAAGTACACTTGTTCTTAACTAACACTGTCTAAAATGACATGTAGAATACTTAAGTGACTGTAAATGCACAGCGCTGATGAGGCAGGCAGATTTACACGAGACATTGCCCTGCAGTCCCAGAGATCAGCCACAGCTACTTGTGTAAAGATGGCGCCAAAATCTCTGTCAGGGAGTGAGGGAGAGTGAGAAGCAGCTTCAGGGCAGGAATACCAGCAGTAGATGGCGCCCGAAGCTGGGGGAGGGGCTACAGGTCAAGTGCCTTATCCTCTATGCTGGTCCTCACCACCAGGTACTGTGGAGCCTTATTAAAAAGGATTTTTGTGATATCCGACCTGTGCTTTCTGCCCTGCTGGATATAGTGTCAACGCCAGCGCCGCGGTCCGTCTCCTAAGACCGTGACTGGAACGCGATTTCAGCGAGTCCCACCTGGGGGACCCTCTTACCTCCTCCCAAATGAGCAGCCACGCGATCCTGGAGAGCGCCAGCGGCGTGTGCCTGGAAACCGGAGTGCCTCTGCCGCAAGTACCCGGGAACCCGGCCAGCGGGAGTATGCGGTGCTGCTGGGGAGGTGTTGGAGCCGCAGCACAGTATGTCACTAGGACATAAAAGTGCCCTTGAAGAATCTTCTAATAAAAGCTCATTTCAGGGCTGCCTAGCGCAGCCCCCCCCCCCCTATTAAGTGACCTGCTCTGCAGGCACTAACTTACAAACTGAGCTCCAGTGACCGGAGGTGGGGTTATAGAGGAGACCATGCAATGCATCCTGGGAACAGTCAAAGCTTTAGCTTGTTGGTGACTCTGGATCAAGATCCAACTCTACACCCCGACGTATTCCCTGTGGAACACAGTGTAGCCCGCTGCAGAAATTATCTATTTTATAATGCTGTACAATGTCTGTGACTGACATGCCCAGTCTGTGACTGTTGCGCACATGCCCTTCATGTAGTCCCCCACCAATACTACAAAGAAAAGGTTTATGCAAGTTAGGTATTGAAGACAATTGACAAAATTATTAGGTTCGGTGGCGTCACTGGGGTAGGTGACACACGGTGCGCAGAATATGCCCCCTGAGCACACGTGTCAGAAAACTGGGCAAGGCAATACAGAAAGAGGGGTGGTCTCTCAACACGCCCATTTTTTATCACTCTGGGGGCATGCTCAGGTTTTCCTTGGTGACAGAAGTCAGGCGTTGCAAGATAATGTCACAGAGCAACACCCGGCTATCTGTCACTATGGAAGAGGCGGCATTTTGGTGACACCCCTTGGTAGGCTGACACCCAGGTCTGGTCTGCACACCTTGCATACAGTATACTTATGATAATTATGATCATTAACATAGGTTTCCAGCACCATTTGGTTCATGTATTCTTATTTTAAGTCTGTTATTTGAACTGGAACACCATGTATCAAAGCACCTGTTCATTATGGGGCTGATTCTGAGGTGACAGTAAAGTGAAAAAAAGCAATCAACTTTATATAAATCCATAAATTCTGCTAACTCTGCTTACGGGGACCGGAATAATTATGTTTCTCAGTGTGGGATAAATGCTCTATATACTGAGATCACAGTTAACTTGAAAAGAAAATAAACTGTTTGGTCAAATTGTCTATTTTCTTTGTTATATACACTGTGGTTTACAAGGAAGTTCACTTACAGATCTACTAGGTATGCAGAATAGTTTTTCACAAAAATATGGCATAGCAAAATTATTCGAAGCCCGGGAAAGGTGATGTACAACAATTCTCGCTTCTCTCTAACCTAATTTTTCCCCTATATTTAGCTTCTATTTAAAGCAATAGAAAGTTATATTCAAATTAATAAATTATAAGCAAAAAATAACCCTTCCAATCCCTTTTTTCTTAGAGAAATCTAATTGTATGCATATAGTTATTTTCCTTACAAAGTGTGTAAAAAAAAAAAATGTGACCTCTTTTTTTCCTCTATAAACTGGTTTTTCAGGAGCACAAATCCAACAGCCCTACACCACGCACTTATCTTGAGATGGTGTTGAGATTCGTCCCAAGTAAATGTACTGAAGATTATAGGAGTCACCAGGTGCCAAGTGCTGCAGGGTGTGTCACACTGCATCACAAGGGTGACACCCTGGAGCGGCCGGCACCACCCTGCACTTCCATAGTGTCCTCACTGCTGAAGATGAACTATAATTGACAAATATTGCAGATACTGCTTGTGCAAGACATCCCCTGCAACAGCAGTAGTAATGGTTGGTTCTTATATTGAAAGCACAGTATCCCCAGTGCCTCTTCAGGGGAACAGCAATGTTCTACTGTTTGCACCTTTTACAGTTTGTTTGCTTGCAACATATAGTATTAGTACATTTTCTATAAATGGACTATATGACGGGAAAAAAAAGCAACTCAGACACATTTTAATTGTTTATTTATAAAAAAAACACTCTCTAGTTACAATGATACTTCACAATAATGTTTAGCATAGTTCTAGTTTGTAGTTGTAATTGGTTAATTTCAAAATGGTCATTAATAATGTTAAGCTGTGGACTGATAGATGGTAAGGAGAAATGCCCAATTAAAAGGACTGTGGTGTTAGGATTCAGAAAATGGAGAATTTCTAACCTGAATTGTAGCTGATCTCATTATAAACCATCACCATTCTGTAAAAAGCTGCCGGGTCCCTCCACATTAGCTCCATCCCTTCTGTCTCTGGGGCCCATTTACAGTATCATTAATTGCATTTGAAATGCAATCTGGGTGCGATATTAGCATCCAAAATCGCATTGCAATGGTGTTAGCTGCGGGGCCAAGCATTCCCGAGCTTGGGAAATCTGACAACATTGCAGAAATATCTGCTGCAATCCCTCCATTATTTTTCTCCTCTCCCACGCTCTTTTTCCCCCACACTGTTCACACCCCCTCATTCTATTGTCCCCCATAATTTTCTCCCTTAGTTTCTCCCATTCTCACTCTCCCTCCATTTATGGCTCTCCCTCTTTCCCCAAGTTCTTTCTTAACATCCCTCACAAATGATCACTCTTTCCCTCCCTGATCACTCTCACCCCGTTTCTTTCTCCCAACCCTGTTCTCGCTCTCTTCCTTCTTTCCTGCTTTCTATTCTTTACCTGACAGATTCTCCCGAGTGTTGACAATTGTCTAATATCCCACCAGTAACTGTCATTAGTTTTTTTTCTGGCTCATGAAAACGGCTCCCAGTACTATAAGTGAGAGGGAGCTGCTTGGTGAAACTTCTTACATAGGACTAAATTTACTAAGTGGCGGTTTTGGTGTAATTTGGAAACCGGTGTCAAGTGGTTTCTATATCTAGAATAGCAGTTCTAAGCAGCGGTTTCGATGTTCAATCTGAATATGTGGCTGATCCCTATCGGTTTCTAAATAACAATCCACCATGGGGGGTTCTATTTGGCAATGATTTCTATTGAAACAACTGCAAATTAGAAGTCATTCTATTCATATGAGGATGAATTTATACAAGCAAAATTCAATTGCTATCATAGAATCAGACTGCAGTAGATTGCAATCTATTCTATCAATATTAATTTAATGGTGCGCGGCCCCGCGGGTCATTAACGACCCTTGTTGTCAGCCATGCATGCAGCTCAATTTGGACTGTCTAAAAACTGCATGCACGGCCCGGCCGCAGCGTGACGTCACTGAGCAATATCGTTTGCATATCGCTCAGTGTGTACGCACTGCCGAAGACCACCCCGGCATATCGCTCAGTGTGTACGCACTGCCGACGACCACCCCGGCATATCGCTCAGTGTGTATGCACTGCCGACGACCACCCCGGCCGGGAAGGGAACACGCTAGGCAACGTCGCTCATAGGGCACATCACCCAGTGTGTAACCACCTTATGTGGGGAAGGAGAAAGTTGTAAGAAAGATATAAAGTCATTGCTAATAGGTGGTCTTGTTCTATATTTTTAAATTTGACGGAGTTTTCCATAAAGTCTTTAAAGAAATAAAAATAAAGTCCTATGTGTTATTATACTGTGTGTGAGTGTAGTGTGATTGTGTATTCGCGTTTTTCTTTTTTAGATTATTGTATGTTTATGTATTTCTGTTATGCGGGGTACACACTGGCATATACTGTATATTGGCTAATCAACTGATCAGCCAATACATCTTTTGCTGATCTGCGGGTATGTACAAGCAATATGTCTAAACTTTGTCTTTCACAGATACAGGTTGAGTATCCCTTATCCAAAATGCTTGGGACCAGAGGTATTTTGGATATTGGATTATTCCGTATTTTGGAATAATTGCATACCATAAGGAGATATCATGGTGATGGAACCCTAGTCTAAGCACAGAATGCATTTATGTTTCATATACACCTAATACACACAGCCTGAAGGTCATTTTAGCCAATATTTTTAATAACTTTGGGTATTAAACAAAGTGTGTGTACATTCACACAATTCATTTATGTTTCATATACACCTTATACACACAGGCTGAAGGTCATTTAATACAATATTTTTAATTACTTTGTGTATTACACAAACTTTGTGAACATTGAGCCATCAGAAAACAAAGGTTTCACTATCTCACTCTCACTCAAAAAAGTCCGTATTTCGGAATATTCCGTATTTCGGAATATTTGGATATGGGATACTCAACCTGTATATTGTATCTGCTGTACAGCACAGCAGATGGCCATCTTTCTGTGTGTATAAACAAGCAGTATTAAAGGCCAGTCATGTCTGGTGAGAGGCATCATAATCTTCTATAGCCCCATTGGATGATATACCTGCCAATCAATTGTCGCCTGTCCAAATCAATTCATTTGTCTGTTGTTTTAGCCGGTTTGCTTGTGGTTTTATGGCCGTTTTTTAAAATCTCTGCTCAATAAATCTGTGGCTTCTATTCTTTGTATGGTCTAAAACATTGACGATGCTTCAATATTCAATTCTGTCTAGTCTAAAGTGTAGAAGTAAATTTATCCCATAGTTATCATTGGAGTCTCATTCATTGTAATGTTTTATTATGTTCTGTGCCACAGGAAGACATTCCCCTGCTATGTTGGCAGATACATAGATAATAGAATGAATACAGCTGAGCATGTAAAACAAATATTTCAATAAGCACTATGAATGGATATCTATACCTACCACCTAGAACTGTTGCTTACAACAGTTTTGATTGTTGCCACAAGGTACTGTACACAGCATAAATTTAGGAAACATAACTATTCCCAATACCAACAACTGGTATTACTTTATCTTGACACCTGATCGATATAAAAGACAACTGTTCTCACCACCATTCTGTTCTTGCCAGTGTATCTGGATTTCTATCATACTAGCAGAATTGTCTGATCTCAACAAGATATACTACATACAGACTTTTGTTCAGAATACGCTCTTGAAAACACAAAAGAAAATAACTGGAAAAACAGAAGTCTGTTAAAAGGCTGAGTCAACCTTGTAACAAAATTCTGTCTTTCCAGTTCTTTTGTGTTTTCAAGAGCGTATTCTGAGCAAAAGTCAGAATATAGTATATCATGTTGATATCAGACAATTCTGATAGTATCTTAGACACCCAATATTTCCAGTAATCCCCAGTACCCCTGGAAGAGTGGGCACCCCTCCATCCCGCCCATTTCCTAGTGAAAGGGCAGAATGGCCTTAGGCACCCAAAACATAATCCCCGATAAGTGCCGGTTTACGGGGCTAATTGGATAGCCCCTGGCGAAGTCTTGCCAAAATAATAGCGACCAGGTTGCAATACATCCTGCAGCAGTTGTTACTGATCACCAGTTAGACTTTGTTCAATGGCGCTGCTCGGTTAGGGGCATAAGGCAGCTATTGTGACAGAGGGCCTAATTCAGACCTGATCGTAGCAGCAAATTTGTTAGCAGATGGGCAATACCATGGGCACTGCAGGGGGTAAGATATAAAATGTGCAGAGAGAGTTTGATTTGGGTGGGTTATTTTGTTTCTGTGCAGGTTAAATACTGGCTGCTTTATTTTTACACTGCAATTTAGATTTGCATTTGTTACATCTGCCCCACCTGCAGTGCACATGGGCCCTCATTCCGAGTTGATCGCTCGCAAGGCGAATTTAGCAGAGTTGCTCACGCTAAGCCTACGCCTACTGGGAGTGTATCTTAGCTTCTTAAAATTGCGACCGATGTATTCGCAATATTGCGATTACAAACTACTTAGCAGTTTCAGAGTAGCTTCAGACTTACTCGGCATCTGCGATCAGTTCAGTGCTTGTCGTTCCTGGTTTGACGTCACAAACACACCCAGCGTTCGCCCAGACACTCCCCCGTTTCCCCGGCCACGCCTGCGTTTTTTCCGGAAACGGTAGCGTTTTTTCCCGCACGCCCATAAAACGGCCTGTTTCCGCCCAGTAACACCCATTTCCTGTCAATCACATTACGATCGCCGGAGCGATGAAAAAGCCGTGAGTAAAAATACTATCTCCATTGTAAAATTACTTGGCGCAGTCGCAGTGCGATTATTGCGCATGCGTACTAAGCGGAATTTCACTGCGATGCGATGAAAAATACCGAGCGAACGACTCGGAATGATGGCCATGGTTTGCCTATTAGAGAACAAATTTGATGCTGGGATCAGGTCTAAATTAGGCACAGTGATCGAATTTGCTCTTGAGTTTAGATGCCCTTAGGGGATTCAACATAGTGCCCAACATTTTTCACAGTGCTTGAGACCAAGGAGTTTGAGCCTGCCTTTGTGATCATAATATGTTATTTTTACACCAACACCACAACCTCCCTCCTACTAAACGGGTTAAGATTTATATAGAGTGCAGGACAAGACAGGGCTGCCCTCTCTTTCCACTATTATTTAACATTGCACTTTGTATGCACCAGTCTATATATACACAGTAAATCTGTACTATCATACAGAAGAATTTGGGCCGACTAACATTGAGCATATACAGGTGAAACTCAGAAAATTAGAATATTGTGCAAAAGTTCATATTTCAGTAATTCAACTTAAAATGGTGAAATGAATATATTATATAGACACATTACATGCAAAGTGAGATATTTTAAGCCTTTATTTGTTATAATTTTGATGATTGCGGCTTGCAGTTTAAGAAAACCCCAAATCCAAAATCTCAGAAAATGAGAATATTGTGAAAAGGTTCAATATTGTAGGCTCAAAGTGTCACACCCTAATCAGCTAATTAATTCAAACCACCTGCAAAGGGTTCCTGAGCCTTTAAATGGTCTGTCAGTCTGGTTCAGTACAATTCACAATCATGGGGAAGACTACTAATCTGACAGTTGTGCAGAAAACCATCATTGACACCCTCCACAAGGAGGGAAAGCCTCAAAAGGAAATTTCAAAAGAAGTTCGATGTTCTCCAAGTGCTGTATCAAAGCACATTAATAGAAAGTTAAGTGGAAGAAAAAAGTGCACAAGCAGCAGGGATGACGACAGTCTGGAGAGGACTGTCAGGAAAAGGCCATTCAAAAGTGTGCATCTCATTTGGGAACCAGAGTCCCAGAGTATGGAAGAAGAATGGAGAAGCACATAATTCAAGATGCTTGAAGTACAGTGTGAAGTTTTCACAGTCTGTGTTGATTTGGGGAGCCATGTCATCTGCTGGTGTTGGCCCATTGTGCTTTATTCCAGAGTCAATGCAGCCATCTACCAGGACATTTTGGAGCACTTCATGCTTCCTTCAGCAGACAAGCTTTATGGCGATGCTGACTTAAATTTCTAGCAGGACTTGGCCCCTGCCCACACTGCCAAAAGTACCAAAACCTGGTTCAATGACCGTGGGATTTCTGTGCTGGAATGGCCAGCAAACTCATCTGACCTGAACCCCATAGAGAATCTATGGTGCATTGCCAAGAAAAAGAGAGACATGAGACCAAACAACACAGAAGAGCTGAAGGCCACTATTGAAGCATCCTGGTCTTCCATAACACTTCAGCAGTGCCACAGGCTGATATAAAACATGCCACGCCTCATTGAGGCAGTAATTCATGCAAAAGGGGCCCAAACCAAGTACTGAGTACATATGCATGATTATACTTTTCAGAGGGACGACATTTCTGTATTTAAAATCCTTTGTTTATTGATTTTATGTAATATTCTAATTTTCTGATATTTTGGATTTGGGTTTTTCTTAAACTGTAAGCCACAATCATCAAAATTATAACAAATAAAGCCTTGAAATATCTCACTTTGCATGTAATGAGTTTATGTAATATATTAGTTTCATCTTTTAAGTTGAATTACTGAAATAAATGAACTTTTGCACAATATTCTAATTTTCTGAGTTTCACCTGTAGCACTGTATGGAAAATTGGGGCTACTACAGGTAAAGACCTGGTTTGTAAGAAAGCTGGAGGAATACATTAAAATACCTCAAATTGTTCATGTCCAGCCATATAGAATAATAATAAACAAATATACTGTATATTGTGAATTCCACAATTAAAGCTATAATGCCATGGTAATATGTGCAAGATTCCGTAAATACAGGTACAACACTGGAAAAATAGAAGTACGCTATCACAATACAGAGAAAAAAAAACTTCTACTCCATGAATGTTTAGTATTGCAAATTAAAAGAATGTAAATGCAAACAATAAATCACAATATGGCTCCCATACAATTTATAAAAACCTACTTGTACTACTTTATGAAGTGAACCAAACAATGTATAATACAAATTTAAGCATACAAGATGCAATTAAAAATGTTTATATGGCTGACTTCAATCTTGGGTTCCTTTGTGTTTCTATTCTGCAAGCATTTTCTTTCCACACAGTAGCGTTAAGTACAAACAAACAGAACAAAGTAATTGCATACTCATATTCTGTCTCTGTGCAAGAGTAATTCAATTTCTACAGCATTAATAGCTATTTTACAAGATAAATTGCCATCATGAAGATGAAATACAATAGAATTCAGAAAGCGTGACAAATGAAATACTATGTTATTTACTGTTCATGACTGACGCTAGTTATTGTAGTATATCAAAGCCCCTTAAACATTCAGAAAGCTTGTGCTCAATGTTCAATAGCATGACACATGCATTACCTATCTCTCACACTGTAATACTTCCTACTAGGTAAACTAACAAAGCTTGGATTCTTTGTAAAGAGATCACAACAGTGTTAAACACAGATGGGCTGGCCAGAAAGTAGATAGATAGATAGATAGATAGATAGATAGATAGATAGATAGATAGATAGATAGATAGATAGATAGATAGACAGACAGACAGACAGACAGATACACAGTTGCTGCTTTATTATGGTCACCTTTATAGTACTGAGTAGGACATTCCTTTGCCCCATAAAGGCCTGAATTCTTCATGGCATGGAATTAACATGGAGTTGGAACCATTCCTTAGAGATTCTGATCCATGTTAACATGGCAGCATCAGACAGTTGTGGCAGTTCTCTCGGCTGCACATTTACATAGCAAATCTCCCATTCCACCATGTCCCAATGGTGCTCTATTGTATTGATATCTGGCGAATGAGCAGGCACTCACTACAGGTTGAGTATCCCATATCCATATATTCCGAAATACGGACTTTTTTGAGTGAGAGTGAGATAGTGAAATCTTTGTTTTTTGATGGCTCAGTGTACACAAACTTTGTTTAATACACAAAGTTATTAATAATATTGTATTAAATGACCTTCAGGCTGTGTATACAAGGTGTATATGAAACATAATTGAATTGTGCGAATGTACACACACTTTGTTTAATGCACAAAGTTATAAAAAATATTGGCTAAAATTACCTTCAGGCTGTGTGTATAAGGTGTATATGTAACATAAATGTATTCTGTGCTTAGATTTAGGTCCCATCACCATCATATCTCATTATGGTATGCAATTATTCCAAAATACGGAAAAATCCGATATCCAAAATACCTCTGGTCCCAAGCGTTTTGGATAAGGGATACTCAACCTGTATCATGTTCCAGAAACCAGAAAGAGATGATGCGTGCTTAGTGACATGGGAGGTTATGACAGGATATTAAATAGTGTTAAACTGGTAATGAGAGGCCTAATATGTGCAGAGACAACATTCTCCATACCATTCCAATACCACCACCAGCCTTAACAGCTGACACAAGGCAGGGGCTAGCCATAGATCCACCATGTTTACACCATACTCTGACTTTACCATCTGCATGTCACAGCAGAAACTGAGATTCATAAGACTACTTTGTGACCCTACAACAGTTTTGGTGAGCCAGTACCTGCTCCTGCATACCACTAAATTGGAAGCTCTCATAGGCAGGGACCCCTACCTTATGTCTGTTCTCCAACCTAGTTCTGGTCATGCAAAATTGTTTTTATTTGCTATGTGAATAGTTCTGCTAATTGTATCTATGCTCACTGTTTTCATGAATGTTTTTTTTTTTGCATGATTGTTTATGTATTTGAAGCAGCTTGTTTATAGTATTACTTTGTATCATGTATTCATTTTAGCACGTACTGTGATATCCCTATGTAAGGCGCTGCAGACACTTTGGGGTATATTCAATTGAAGTCGAAACTGCCGTCTTGTCGGAAAGACGTCAGTTTCCGACTATTTTAGGTCGGAAGGGGTTTCGACCTATTCACTAGACCCCTAATTTTTCCGACAAGTCGGGAATTCCAACCTGTTGGAAAGCACGTGGATCGGTGGAATAGCTGCTGATCCGCGTGCTTCTGTCGGAAATCAGACAGGTTTTGGCCCCATTCCCGACAATCTCAATCCGACTTTAAAAAAAATCGGATTGAGTAGATGAGACGGGGGAGCGGGGCGACGGGCTATAAGGGCAGCAGGGCACATAGGCAGGTACCTGACGGGCGCTCCCTGGCTGGCACTGGGCTGTGTGGCTATGCGGGGATCTGAGGCTCCCTCCAGCCCCTCCCTGTGATCTCACAAACGGGGAGGGCTGACTGCTGACAGCAGCAGATCGGACAGGACACCAGAAACGGACAGTCGAATTTGACCACTTATTGAATAGGGCTTGTAGGATCCATTCCGACAAACGTTTGGCATAATGGATCCGACAGCAATTGAATATACCCCTTTGTGGTACATTATAAATAAAAATAAACAATGCTGGGATATTTCAGTTGCAGTCACCTTCCTTCAGCTTGACTAGTCTTTCCCTTCTCCTCTGTACTCTCTCATTAACAAGGCATTTTTAAGCACAGAAATGCTGCTCACTGGATGTTTTTTATTTTGTGCACCTTTCTCTGCAAACTATGGAGACTGATGTGCATGAAATCCCAGATCATCAGTTTCTGAGATAGTGAAACCAATCTATCTCCCACAATAGTCACGTATATCTCATACAGTACCTTCCCAATTCTCGTGTTTGTGCTTAACAACTGTATCTCATGACATAGGGACAGATACAATAAGCAACAGTACTTACCACGTGCAGATCTCCTCCAGTTTTAACGGCCGGAGCTATTCAATTTTAAGTCTGTTTCCTTACATTTTAACCCATAGATTTCAGGCTAAGCATCCAGAGATATTTGTCAACGCGCTCAAGGTAAAGGCAGGAAGAACTATTATCACAGATTTCTGTTTGCGAATCAGGAGGGCAAAATATATGACAGAAAATGAATATAAGAAGAATTCTTTATTCTCAAAAGAAGAATGTGTGATATCTGACTGTTGCCAAAATGGAAACATATCTGAGTGGAATGCCACATACTTGAAGACTGTAAATGTAAGAATTTGAATACAAAAGTACCCTGGCGAGAACGGTATCCGTTCACATGGTCGACCATGTTATGGTCGACAGTCATTAGGTCGACCACTATTGGTCGACATTGACATGGTCGACATGGACACATGGTCGACACATGAAAGGTCGCCACATGAAAAAGTCGACATGAGTTTTTTAACTTTTTTTTTTCTTTTGGGGAACTTTTCCATACTTTACGATCCATGTGGACTACGATTGGAACGGTAATCTGTGCCGAGTGAAGCTGTAGCGGAGCGAAGGCACCATGCCCGAAGCATGGCGAGCGAAGCGAGCCATGCGGGGGGACGCGGTGCACTATTTGGGGTTCCCAGTCACTTTACGAAAAGAACGACACCAAAAAAAGTTAAAAAACTCATGTCGACCTTTTCATGTGTTGACCTTTCATGTGTCGACCATTTTCATGTGTCGACCATGTGTCCATGTCGACCATGTCAATGTCGACCAATAGTGGTCGACCTAATGACTGTCGACCATAACATGGTCGACCATTCATACCGGAACCGGCGAGAACAGTGGGTTATGCTGAAAAGCTCACAGCATAGGACCTAACTGTAGTAGAATTACTCTCAACGGAAGTAATAGCATTATAAAGTTGTTGCAGGAAGGTCATATACCAGGGGTGTTTTAAGAGATGCGGGGACCCGAATGCACCCTCCTCTCAGGCAGCAAGCAGACTCTGGCGTAATGCCAGAGTCTACTGCGCAAGCACAGGTATCTGGGAACATGGTACGCGAAACTTGTTCCCAGTGACATCTCCAGAAAAATCCGCGGGATTCCGGAGGGGTGAGTATAATATATGCTTGTAATGTGTGCAGTGTGGGCCCCCTGGACCCAGGGGCCCGTGTGCACCGCACACACTGCACCCATTATAGAAACACCTACGTCATATACATATAAGATTATAGATTTGTTTGTATTCCATTAGAATCCACAGTAAATAGGAATTGTTTAAGTAATAGCACGGTCATATGTGTTTTAGTACTAGGCAACAGATATCCAGGTATTACAGAGAAATGTATAATTATATATGCTTTATGATCATATGCTATATGAGTAATGAGGAGAAGAATAAAATGTGTCATGAAATTAAAAAATGCTCCAGAAAGTTGTTGAACAACATTTAAGGCCCCCATCCACTAGTCCGATTTGGGCAGTTTTCTTCAGATTTCGACACATCTGACCGTCATATCTGAAGAAAAGTGTCACATTGGATGGCTCTTCAGATCCAATGCTCACTCCCGTGTCAGATATATCTGAACTACAGATCTCTGAGGCTGCCCCAACTATTTATCTGAATCTGAAGAAAACAGGTGCACATCGGATTGTTTTTTTTACTTCAGATGTATCTGACCAGATTCATCTGAAGCGTCACTTGACTGGCATCACCCTGACCACTCCCACCCACCAAGAGGGGGAACAGCGGCAGCAGCAGCATCAGATCAATCACATGTAGCATGTGTGCATCAGATATATCTGATGCGATCTGGCACATGATATATTGCATCAGATATATCTGAAGTGAATGTAATGAAAATTAAAGCCAGGGTCTGATCCGATTCCCGGGACGCTCCCGGGAGAGTTCAAGAGAAATCTGATGCTATCTGCAGTTCAGACAAGTCTGAGTAGTGGATGGCCACCTTTACTGTCATGAGAGTGCCATCCAACAGGGAGAAATATACTCTCTTCTAAATCTACTATTATTTAAGTATGTGAGAAATGAAAATGTAATGAGGTGAGGCCTCTTCAGGAAAGGACTGTTGCAGACCATTTTCTGAACTATGCACCTCTCAGAGTTAGAAGTGTGGTATGTACTCAACATTACAGATACTTAACAATACAATGAACAGTTGTCTCTGATAATCAAAAGTAAGGTATGCATGGGAGCAGAGGTATTTAGGATTTTTCCATATTTTGGAATATTTGCATACCATAAGGAGGTATCTTGGGGATGGGAACCAAGTCTAAACACTGAAAACATATATCTTTCAAATACACCTTATACACACAGGGGGTCACTCCAAGTTGATCACTCGCTAGCAGTTTTTAACAGCCGTGCAAACGCATAGTCGCCACCCACGGGGGGAGTGTATTTTCGCTTTGCAGGAGCGGCTGCAAACACATTTTGTGCAAAACAAGACCAGCCCTGTAGTTACTTATCCTGTGCGATGATTGCTGCGACAAGTGACACGGTAATGACGTCAGATACCTGCCCAGCAAACGCCCGGCCACGCCTGCGTTTTTCCAAACACTCCCAGAAAACGGTCAGTTGACACCCATAAACGCCCTCTTTCTGTCAGTCAATCTCCCTGCGTTCGGATGTGCGATTGGAATCGTCGCTAGATCCAGTGCAAAACCACAATGGACTTTGTACCCGTACGACGCGCGTGCGCATTGCGGTGCACTGCAGACGCATGAGCAGATTAGCCTTTTTTCACTGATCGCTACGCAGCGAACAACGGCAGCTAGCGATCAACTCGGAATGACCCCCATAGCCTGAAGATCATTTTCTACAATATTTTTTTTATAATTTTGCCATGAAACAAAACTTGTGTACATTAAACCATCAGAAAGCAAAGGTGTCGCTCTCAAAACTGTTGGAATATTTTGGATATTGGTTTTTCAGATATGGGAGACTCGGCTTACATGAAATTAACTATCAAGATGAAAATATTCAAGTATATAAACAAGGTTTATACATTAGAAATCTACTGCAAAAAGGTGTTGGAGAGATGGGAAGCGTTGAGGCAGAGGCGTATCTAAGGCAGGGCGAGCAAGGCACTTGCCCTGGGCGCCATAAGAGGTCGGACAGACGGGGGCGCAGCCGACCAATGGCTGTGTTCCCTGTGCAGTGTCTGCGCTGGACTCTCCCACTACTCCGCCTCCACCTCCGAGTTGTACTCCCCAGGGTAGTGTGGGACTGGGTAGCTACGCCCGCAATGCATTTGCCGGGCCAATAGGTATAGGCAAGGGCGGGGATGGGGAAGTATCCACCAGAGCCAGCATCAGTGGATGGGCGGGATGTCCGGACCCATACTGGTGTGTGTTTGCGCTGCCGCAGGCCCCGGCAGAAGAAGGGGGGGTGGGGGCGGCGGCTGTGCTCCTGCGGGTGTGACTGACACCAGAGTGAGTGGCAGCGGTGTCCGCGGGCCGGGTATATTTGCTGATTCCGGCGTGCAGCAGCAGCAGCCGCCGGATCACACCACCCGGCACACGCTCCTTTCCTCGAGTCTTGACACCACCTCCTCACTCACTGCTGCGGAAGTATGCTGCCGCGGTTCCCGACTCCCGCTCTTCCTCCACGGCATCCATTAATGCAGGCTGCACTGACTGTTTGAATAGAGCAAGGAGCGGAATTCCTTACTGAGAAGGTGGTTATTATTACATTGTCCATGCTCTGTCTCTCCCTGCTGTCTCTCTCTGACTCTTCTGTCTCTTTCTCTCTCTCTCTCCCTCTCCCTGTTGTCTGCCGCTTTATATCCCTGCTGTCTCACTCTGTCCCCACTGCCTCTCTCTGTCCCCGCTGCCTCTCTTTCTGTCCCTGATCTCTCTCTCTTTGTCCCTGATGTCTCACTCTGTCCCAGATGCCCCCCTCTCTCTGTCCCTAACGTCTCTCTCTGTCCCCGCTGCCTCTCTCTGTCCCTGATGTCTTTCTCTGTCCCCACTGCCTCTCTCTCTCTCTGTCCCTGACGTCTCTCTCTATCCCCGCTGCCTCTCCCTGTCCCTGATGTCTCACTCTGTCCCCGCTGCCTCTCCCTGTCCCTGATGTCTCACTCTGTCCCCGCTGCCTCTCTCTGTCCCTGATGTCTCACTCTGTCCCCGCTGCCTCTCTCTGTCCCTGATATCTCACTCTGTCCCCGCTGCCTCTCCCTGTCCCTGATGTCTCACTCTGTCCCCGCTGCCTCTCTCTGTCCCTGACGTCTCTCTCGGTCCCCGCTGCCTCTCTCTGTCCCTGATGTCTTTCTCTGTCCCCACTGCCTCTCTCTCTCTCTGTCCCTGACGTCTCTCTCTATCCCCGCTGCCTCTCCCTGTCCCTGATGTCTCACTCTGTCCCAGCTGCCTCTCTCTGTCCCTGATGTCTTTCTCTGTCCCCGCTGCCTCTCCCTGATGTCTCACTCTGTCCCCGCTGCCTCTCTCTGTCCCTGATGTCTCACTCTGTCCCCGCTGCCTCTCCCTGTCCCTGATGTCTCACTCTGTCCCCGCTGCCTCTCTCTGTCCCTGATGTCTCACTCTGTCCCCGCTGCCTCTCCCTGTCCCTGATGTCTTTCTCTGTCCCCGCTGCCTCTCTCTGTCCCTGATGTCTTTCTCTGTCCCCGCTGCCTCTCCCTGTCCCTGATGTCTCACTCTGTCCCCGCTGCCTCTCTCTGTCCCTGATGTCTCTGTCCCCGCTGCCTCTCCCTGTCCCTGATGTCTCACTCTGTCCCCGCTGCCTCTCTCTGTCCCTGATGTCTTTCTCTGTCCCCGCTGCCTCTCTCTCTCTCTGTCCCTGACGTCTCTCTGTCCCCGCTGCCTCTCTCTGTCCCTGATGTCTCACTCTATCTCCGCTGCCTCTGTGTCCCTGATGTCTCACTCTGTCCCCGCTGCCTCTCTCTGTCCCTGATGTCTTTCTCTGTTCCCGCTGCCTCTCCCTGTCCCTGATGTCTCACTCTGTCCCCGCTGCCACTCTCTGTCCCTGATGTTTCTCTCTCTCTCTGTCCCCGCTGCCTCTCTCTGTCCCTGATGTCTCACTCTGTCCCCGCTGCCTCTCTCTCTCTGTCCCTGATGTCTCTCTCTGTCCCCGCTGCCTCTCTCTCTCTGTCCCTGATGTCTCTCTCTGTCCCCGCTGCCTCTCTCTCTGTCCTTGATGTCTCTCTCTCCCTGTCTCTATTGTCTCTCTCTGTCCCCGGTGCCTCTCTCTGTCCCAGATGTCTCTCTCTGTCCCCGCTGCCTCTCTCTCTATCCCTGATGTCTCACTCTGTACCTGATGTCTCACTCTGTCCCCGCTGCCTCTGTGTCCCTGATGTCTCTCTCTGTCCCCGCTGCCTGTCTCTCTCTGTCCTTGATGTCTCTCCCTGTCCCCGCTGCCTCCCTGACTCTGTCCCTGATGGGTCTCTCTCTGTCCCTGATATGTCTCTCTGTCCCCGCTGCCTCTCGCTCTCTGTCCCCGCTGCCTCTCTCTCTGTCCCCGCTGCCTCTCTCTCTGTCACTGATGTCTCTCTCTCTGTCCCTGATGTCTCTCTCTCTGTCCCTGATGTCTTTCTCTCTGTCCCTGTCTCACTCTGTCCCTGATGTCTCACTCTGTCCCCGCTGCCTCTCTCTCTGTCCCTGATGTCTCACTCTTTCCCCGCTGCCTCCCCTCACTCTGTCCCTGATGTGTCTCTCTCTATCCCCGCGCCTCTCTCTGTCCTTGATGTCTCTCTCTGTCCCCGCTGCCTGTCTCTCTCTGTCCTTGATGTCTCTCCCTGTCCCCGCTGCCTCCCTCACTCTGTCCCTGATGTCTCTCTCTGTCCCCGCTGCCTGTCTCTCTCTGTCCTTGATGTCTCTCTGTCCCTGATGTCTCTCTCGGTTCCTGATGTCTCACTCTGTCCCCGCTGCCTCTCTCTGTCCCTGCTCTGTCCTTGATGTCTCTCTGTCCCTGATGTCTCTCTCGGTTCCTGATGTCTCACTCTGTCCCCGCTGCCTCTCTCTGTCCCCGCTGCCTGTCTCTCTCTGTCCTTGATGTCTCTCTCTGTCCCCGCTGCCTCTCTCTCTATCCCTCATGTCTCTCTTTGTCCCCGCTGCCTCTCTTTCTGTCCTCGCTGCCTCCCTCTCTCTGTCCCTGATGTCTCTCTCTGTCCCCGCTGTCTCTCTTTCTGTCCTCGCTGCCTCCCTCTCTCTGTCCCTGATGTGTCGCTCTCTGTCCCCGCTGCCTCTCTCTCTGTCCCACCCAGAGGCATAACTAGGGCGGGGTGAGCAGCGCATGTGACATAGGCGTCACGGCAGGTCCAGTAGAGGGGGCCACCGCCGGCCACGGACTGTGCACCGGACTACCCATCACCGATCCACCATGTTCACCCAGTTAGGGCTCTGCCTCCCCTGTCTTCTAAAGAATGAAATCCGCCCCTTCTGATGACGTCACCCATGTGCACTCCGCTGTGTCAGGGGAAGAAGAACCTCGGTGGAACTGCGGACCCATGCCATAGAACGGAGGTCACCACACAGTTAGAGGGACTGCTGACAGCTGCCTGTCCCTGGCAGATGAGAGCGATCCAGTCAAAGAAGCCTCAGATTTCAGGTGAGTATATTTTTTTATCTGTCTTTTTTTTAATGATTTTTTCTTTGCTCCTCCTCTCCCTACCCATGTCCTCTGCTCTGTTCCTGGTCACCCCACAGCCTGTCACCCCACTCACAGCCTGTCACCCCTCCCCCGCTGAGCTCTTCTCCCCTCACATAGAAGACAGCACAGGCACTGTGGGACAATGTTTATCTGGCACTGTGGGGCAATGTTTATCTGGCACTGTGGGGCAATGTGTACCTGGCACTGTGGGGCACTGTGTATCTGGCAATGTGGGGCATTGTGTATCTGGCCCTGTGGGGCATTGTGTATCTGGCACTGTGGGGCAAATGTGTATCTGGCACTGTGCGTACTGTGTAAAAAGGGGACTCTGCCTGCGTACTGTGTAAAAAGGGGACTCTGCCTGCGTACTGTGTAAAAAGGGAACTCTGCCTGCGTACTATGTAAAAAGGGAACTCTGCCTGCGTACTGTGTAAAAAGGGAACTCTACTGCCATATTGTGCAAAAATGTAGTGAAGGTGTGCTGAGAGACGACACAAGGGGTAGGTGATAGTGTGACGAGAGGCGACATAGGGGGTAGGTGATAGTCATGTTGGCACGCCCCATTTTCAGTGGCCATGCCCCTTCTGGTATGTGGCCATGCCCTTTCTGGTGTGTGACCACGCCTATTTTTTCAGGTGCGCGCCGAAGGCGCGCACACATAGTTGAATTAGCTTTTTTTTTTTGGGGGGGGGGGGGGGGGGGGCGCCACTCTTCCTCTTGCCCTGGGCTCCAAAAACCCTAGTTACGCCTCTGCGTTGAGGGCAGGGAGGTGCATGGAAGCAGGATATGGGGGCGTTGCATACTTGAATAATTGTATACTAAAAACATTAATAAATGAAAAGAATAATTGTGTGATATTCTAAAGCATCAGATATGACAACCATATCACTTTTTGATGTGCTCATCACACTGAAATAAATGGAGGCTTGGTTAATGCATCAAGGCAAATCCTAATTTTCATATGCAGAATTTGGCACCATTCAGAAGGCCATGCACATCAGGTTATGCGCATTTGTTTTGTTTTTTGCAATAAATATGCATTCCCTATTGTGCATCCACACCAAGAATGTGTACATATAACTCAGTATGAAGATTTAGAATGCACTTTTCATATTTATTAATAACTAATAAGTAGTGTCTAGACACTATCCTCTTGTGTATAATACACTTCTTCAAAATATTACAGTGTGTACAAATAGGGTAATAAAACTTGCCTTTACTATTAACTGTAAAGCCACATCTCAACGCCTTCTGTGAGGTATTCTGGTGAGTAATATACTGGTGACGTAAATCTGAATCGTATGATAGTGTTCCATAGCTAGACTGAACATATACACATGTGCATTTGTTTGCCTTTATGTTTGGGGCAGAATAACACCCAGCCTTTCATAGACACTTGGGGAGATATCCTATTAGAAGAGGTACTTTACCGCTGCTAATAGGTCGCCTTTTAGCCCCGCTGCTGCGCCCCCCCCCCCCCCCCCCCCCTCCGATAAGCAGTCGCGAAAACACAAGGAATCGGAAACTTATCCCTTGTGTTATCGTGCGATCGTGGGTCCAATTTCGGTTGTTAAAACGGCCTCTAATTGGATACCCCTCTTGGTGTGTAATTATGGAGAGTATAAGGATTATTTAATTAATACTTTTAAATTAATAATAGGATTTTAGTACCTACCGGTAAATCCTTTTCTCCTAGTCCGTAGAGGATGCTGGGGACTCCAAAAGGACCATGGGGTATAGACGGATCTGCAGGAGCTTGGGCACACTATAAAGACTTAAACTGGGTGTGAACTGGCTCCTCCCTCTATGCCCCTCCTCCAGAACTCAGTTAGAAAACTGTGCCCAGGAGAGACGGACCTTTCGAGGAAAGAATTTATAATTTAAACACAGTGGGGTATATTTACTAAGATTCGTAATTTCCGAAAATAGGTCAAAGTTCAATCACGAATGACATCGAGAGTGTAAAACTGCAACTTTTTGAATTTATTACGATGGATTTACTAAGCTGTCGTATTCGTGTTTTTCTTTTCTTCCGATGTCGATGTCATTCGTTTTTTTTTTCCTAATTTTACGGCAGTGATTAGCAAAACACTGCCGTTTTTTTTTACAATCAATCTCGGCCGGATCTGTGTGATCCGTGCTGGGGTTCTTTTTATTTTTTATTTTTAATTAAACAATGTAAAATCCCCCCAAAAAATGCGTGGGGTCCCCCCTCCTAAGCATAACCAGCCTCGGGCTCTTTGAGCCGATCCTGGTTGCAGAAATATGGGAAAAAAATGACAGGGGTTCCCCCATATTTAAGCAACCAGCATCGGGCTCTGCGCCTGGTCCTGGTCCCAAAAATACGGGGGACAAAAAGAGTAGGGGTCCCCCGTATTTTTAAAACCAGCACCGGGCTCCACTAGCTGGACAGATAATGCCACAGCCGGGGGTCACTTTTATATAGTGCCCTGCGGCCGTGGCATCAAAAATCCAACTAGTCACCCCTGGCCGGGGTACCATGGGGGAGTGGGGACCCCTTCAATCAAGGGGTCCCCCCCCCCCAGCCACCCAAGGGCCAGGGGTGAAGCCCGAGGCTGTCCCCCCCCCATCCAATGGGCTGCGGATGGGGGGGCTGATAGCCTTTGTTGTAAAATAAAAGATATTGTTTTTAGTAGCAGTACTACAAGTCCCAGCAAGCCTCCCCCGCATGCTGGTACTTGGAGAACCACAAGTACCAGCATGCGGCGGAAAAACGGGCCCGCTGGTACCTGTAGTACTACCACTAAAAAAATACCCAAAAAAACACAAGACACACACACCGTGAAAGTATAATTTTATTACATACATACACACATACATACATACTTACCTTATGTTCCCACGCAGGTCGGTCCTCTTCTCCAGTAGAATCCAAGGGGTACCTGTTGAATAAATTCTACTCACGAGATCCAGGGGTCCAGGCTCCTCGGCAAATCCAGGGATAATCCACGTACTTGAATAAAACAAAAAAAACGGTTGCCCGACCACGAACTGAAAGGTGACCCATGTTTGCACATGGGTCACCTTCCCACGAATGCCAGAAACCCACTTTGCCTTCTGGCTAAGTGGGTTTCTTCAGCCAATCAGGGAGTGCCACGTTGTAGCACTCTCCTGATCAGCTGTGTGCTGCTGTCCTCACTGACAGGCAGCACGCGGCAGTGTTACAATGTTGCGCCTATGCGCTACATTGTAACCAATGGTGGGAACTTTCTGCTCAGCGGTGACGTCACTTTAGGTCAACCGCAGGGCAGAAAGTTCCCACCATTGGTTACAATGTAGCGCATAGGCGCTACATTGTAACACTGCCGTGTGCTGCCTGTCAGTGAGGACAAGAGCACACAGCCGATCAGGAGGGTGCTACAACGTGGCACTCCCTGATTGGCTGAAGAAACCCACTTAGCCAGAAGGCAAAGTGGGTTTCTGGCATTCGTGGGAAGGTGACCCATGTGCAAACATGGGTCACCTTTCAGTTCGTGGTCGGGCAACCGTTTTTTTTGTTTTATTCAAGTACGTGGATTATCCCTGGATTTGCCGAGGAGCCTGGACCCCTGGATCTCGTGAGTAGAATTTATTCAACAGGTACCCCTTGGATTCTACTGGAGAAGAGGACCGACCTGCGTGGGAACATAAGGTAAGTATGTATGTATGTGTGTATGTATGTAATAAAATTATACTTTCACGGTGTGTGTGTCTTGTGTTTTTTTGGGTATTTTTTTAGTGGTAGTACTACAGGTACCAGCGGGCCCGTTTTTCCGCCGCATGCTGGTACTTGTGGTTCTCCAAGTACCAGCATGCGGGGGAGGCTTGCTGGGACTTGTAGTACTGCTACTAAAAACAATATCTTTTATTTTACAACAAAGGCTATCAGCCCTCCCATCCGCAGCCCATTGGATGGGGGGGGACAGCCTCGGGCTTCACCCCTGGCCCTTGGGTGGCTGGGGGGGGGGGACCCCTTGATTGAAGGGGTTCCCACTCCCCCAGGGTACCCCGGCCAGGGGTGACTAGTTGGATTTTTGATGCCACGGCCGCAGGGCGCTGTATAAAAGTGACCCCCGGCTGTGGCATTATCTGTCCAGCTAGTGGAGCCCGGTGCTGGTTTTAAAAATACGGGGGACCCCTACTCTTTTTTCCCCCCGTATTTTTGGGACCAGGACCAGGCGCAGAGCCCGATGCTGGTTGCTTAAATATGGGGGAACCCCTGTCATTTTTTTCACCATATTTCTGCAACCAGGATCGGCTCAAAGAGCCCGAGGCTGGTTATGCTTAGGAGGGGGGACCCCACGCAATTTTTTTTGAAAAAATAAGCACTTTCCCACCCCTTCCCACTGATATACATGCACGGATCTCATGGATCCGTGCATGCCTATCCAATCACGAATAAAAAAAAAAGGTCTGTTTTTTTTTAGCACTTTTTTACGAGTTGTAATTTTTCACGGCAGTGTTTGTTCTTTTTTGGCTTTGCACTTCTTAGTAAATGACCGAGATTCATACTTAAACAGCCGCGTTTTGACCGATGGTGTATTCATTCGTAATTTTTTACCTGAACTTGCAAAAAATTACGAATGCCCTCATCACTGCCGTGATTAGTGTTTAGTAAATTACCGAGATTAACCGAGATGACACTTTGAAGAAAAAACGGCATCTCGGTCAAAATCGGGAGCTTAGTAAATATACCCCAGTGAGTGTTATACCAGCTGACACCACGAACATACCGCAAGACATGGCCTTCAACAGAATACCAGCCCACGGTATGAAAACCATACAGCCATATGCTGAGAGAATATGTAACACACCTTGTGTGTCAACCCAACCAATAACAAGAAACCACATGCCATGGCATGAACAACGTCAGCGATAGTCCGACAAAGAAGAAACACCACAAAGTGCAACCAAAATCAATAACTACAGACACAGTACGCACTGGGACGGGCGCCCAGCATCCTCTACGGACTAGGAGAAAAGGATTTACCGGTAGTTACTAAAATCCTATTTTCTCTTACGTCCTAGAGGATGCTGCGGACTCCAAAAGGACCATGGGGTCTATACCAAAGCTCCAGAACGGGCGGGAGAGTGCGGACGACTCTGCAGCACCGATTGAGCCAACATGAGGTCCCCATTATCCAGGGTATCAAACTTGTAGAGCTTAGCATAGGTGTTTGAAACCCGACCAAATAGCCGTTTGGCAGAGTTAACCCGCCGAGACACCTCGGGCATCCGCCCAAGAAGAGCCTATCTTCCTAGCAGAATGGGTCTCCCCCGACTCCGGTAACGACAATCCAGCCACAGAACTAGCACACCGAATCGTATCACAGATCCAGTCAGTAACAGACTGCAGAAACGCAGGCGCCCCAAGCACGCTGGGAGCATACCGGACAAACAGAGCCTCTGTTTCCCCAAACTGAGCCCAATTGGCAACATAAATCTTCAAAGCCATGACTACATCGAGAGACATTGAATCACCCAATGCTGAAGTTACCACAGGCATCAAATTAGGCAGATTTTTGATAAACCCCGAAAATCCTTTTCGGCAGAACTACTATCCGAGTTCTCAAATCTAACCACTTGGAAGATCAAACAGGGGTTCTTGTGAAACAAAGCCGCTACTTCAGACAACCGCCTTGCGGTCGCCCAAAAAGCAAAAGCATGACCACTCTCCAAGAGAGAAATTTGAACACAACCTTTAATAAAGGTTCCAATCAGTGAGACTCAAGAAACGCAACACCACGTCAAGAGCCCACTGTGCCAATGGGGCACCAATGGAGGTTGGATGTGCAGTACTCCTTTCACGAAAGTCTGAACTTCCGGAAAGGTGGCCAATTCTTTTATTTTTTATTTTTAAAGAAGCGAAGCCTAACTGCAGGCCTGCATCCACACCTGCTTGCAAAGAATGGAGAAGAACAACCCAGCTGAAAGTCTGCCATAGGAAGCTTCTTAGATTTACACCAAGACACATATTTACGCCAAATACGGTGTTAAGGCTTCATCGTTACTTCTTTTTTAGCCTGAAGAAGTGTGGAAATGACCCCACTGGAAACACCCGAACGGACTAGGATATGGCGTTCAACCGCCACACCAACAAACGCAGCCGTAACTAACCCGGATCTTGCCGTAACAGTTCCTCCCGTAGAGGAAGAGGCCAGGGATCTTCTATGAATAAATCTTGAAGAACTGGATACCAAGCCCTCCTTGGCTAGACCGGAACAATGAGGATCGCCGGAACCTCTGTTCTTCTTACGTTTATCACCTTCAGCAGAGTGAAAGCGGAGGGGACACATAGACCGACTGAAAACACCCAAGGTGTGGGGGGCGTGGCTACGATGGGCATGGAGTAGCACGTACTGTGCTGAGCTCTCCTGCCTGAACATCCTTTTATATATCCGGACGGCTTCCACCCGGGGTTCGTGGGTGCCCTGGACTTGCCTTGCCTTGTGGTGGACCCATAGGAGTGTGTCTGTCCCTGGTCTGCTGCCCTGCCTGTGTGACTGGCCGCCGTGACGGACTCGGCCTGGGTTCTGCTGCGCCACGTGGGACGCGGTGTCCGTGGCGGCGAGGATCGGAGCGCTGCCTCGGGCTCCCGGGGAGTGATCTGCGGCGGTGTGTGCCCTCTGCCCTCCTCTCTTCTGCTGCCGCTTGGTCCCGCTGCCTGAGTGCGGTCTCCTCTGCTCCGGCCGCGGCTGCCCGCGCTGCTTCCGGTCGGCGGCCGGGAGACGAGAGACGCGCACGGACTGCACCCCCTGACCTCCTGCTAGGCTGGGCATGCCCCCCCCCGCGCGCTTCTCCCTGTGTCGGTTGCCTCCTGCCTGCTACTGTTGCCGGAGGGGCCACGCTGCTGCTGCTTTGAAACAATAAAGCTCCACAACTCAGGCCCCATATAAAGTACCTCCCAGGTGCTTTCAGTAAGAACTACTGCTGGGGCTAGCGGCTGTCCAGGAGTCGGAGGTGCTCCACTGTGGGGTGTCACTCATATTGGGCTGTACGGAGGCCCCCCCGTCTCTTCTCCCCCCTCCAGAGCTGCATGTGGGGCTTGGGAGACAGGGAATTAAGCTCTCACCCCAGTCATTATCTGCTCAATACTCCCGGCTCACAGCTCCCCCTGCTGCATATTTACTACCTGAAATATAGGGCTGTGACTTTTTCTCTTTTCATTATATATATCCGGCTGGAGGCTGCTGGCCCACCATTGTGTGATTCCTGATTTGTTGATATAGCACTGGCTGGAAGACTGTCTACTTGTCTTATCATAACTCTCTCGTATAGTGCTGCAGTTCCCCTTGGAGGTGAATATAAAGATTATTATGGGGAAAACTTCTCAGGCTGCGGCCAAGCTTGAAAAATACGCCAGGAATCCTCCTGCACAAAATAAGAGAATGGGGGGGTCGCAGAATGGCTCCTCTCCTCCGTCTCCGGCTACAAGTGCTGGCTCCAACCCCCCTGAAGCTACAGAGGATGCTCTCCAAAGGGTACTGGATGCAGTTAATGCCAGCGAAGGCAGGCTGGCCGACAAGATCACTCAAGTACAATCGGATCTCTCTTTAATCCATCAGGATCTACAACGCGTTAGAGAGAGAGTGGGGGAGGCGGAAACCCGTATTTCTACTGTTGAGGACACTGTGGCTCCGTTTGGCCGACGCACCACTGCCCTTGAATCCCAGATGACGGAGGTGCAGAAGAAGTTGACCGATTTGGAGGGGCGTCTGAGACGGAATAACATTCGGTTTGTGGGCCTGCCTGAGAAGGAAGAGGGTGATGCACCTGAGCGGTTTTTGGAGAAGTGGCTCCTAGATTTCTTTGGGACGGATGCTTTTACGTCACACTATGCGGTGGAACGAGCACACAGAATCCCTATGCGGCCACTACCGCCTGGTGCTCCTCCCCGAACACTTATAGCCAAATTCCTACACTTCAAGGATCGGGACATGGTTCTAACCCTGGCACGCACCAAGGGCCCACTCAAGTGGAATTGTACCCGGATCTCGGTGTTTCCTGATTTTGCGGTCGACATCCAGAAGGAGAGATCCCAATTCCTGCCAATCAAGAGACGTCTTCGAGAGCTCAATCTCCCTTATGCTATGCTCTTTCCCTCGAAGTTGCGGGTGGTCGCAGGAGGAGAGACAAAATTATTTCTGACCCCGCGGGAGGCGGCAACATGGCATGACCGGCAGTTCCCGGCCGGGCGCGCTCTGGCAAATGACTGAGTGTCACGATTACCCACGGAATGAGCTGCGATATATGTCCTCACATACTTTGTGCCTACAGTTATTCTATTAATGTTTGTTGACTTTTTCCTTCCAGGTGGCCTTTACTGGTAGTATATTGAATGTTGCACTTGCTGTTGGGTCCCTGCTGGGTCGGGGGGCTGGGTGCTGCCTTGACCCTGGGAGGGTTAGGTTATGGTAGGGGAGCAATGCCTGCCCTTGGCCACTGTATTTTTTTTGTCCTCTTTACTAGTTGTTTAGTTATTGGGAGGTTATTTTGGGGGTAGGTATGCCACAGTTCGGGCCGGTATACAGGGTGGGGGGGTTGTATGGGCGGGAAGGGTGGATTTGATGGGTTGATGTTTTTTATGCATTGCTGTTGCGACATATTTAGCGACATTTTTTGTGGGCAGTTACTTTCCTGTCTATTTGGGATACCTTCCCTGTTTTGGACACACTTAACACTTAGCGCTACTATGTATTATGGCATCACTTAGTATAACAATTTTATCCTGGAATGTGCGGGGCATTAATGATAAAATTAAAAGGGCCCTGGTGCTTCGACAGATTAGGCAGTACTCCGCAGATGTTATTTGTCTTATGGAGACGCACCTGGAGGGAGCCAAAGTTCTATCACTTAAAAAGCCATGGATAGGGTGGTCGTACCACTCCACTCATACCTCCCATTCCAGAGGCGTCTCCATCAGGATCCGTAGATCTGTCCCGTTTGTTGTGGGCCAGGTACAGGTGGACCGGTGGGGAAGATATATTTTTCTTAACTGTCAGATAAATTCCATATCTTTATTGTTGTTGGCTATTTATATTCCTCCACCATACTCCCCGGAGGTTCTACGCAAAGCTGCCGATTTTATGTCCCTTTACCCCAACATTCCCACTGTTTACATTGGGGATTTTAATAATGTCATGGATCCTGGAGTGGATAGATTTAGCACCAATGTCACTGTGCCTCGTCCACGCCCGGGTAACTTTGCTCGGTTAGTGGAGGGTATGGGCCTGGTGGACGTCTGGAGAGCACGGCATCCGGCTGCTCGCCAGTTCTCCTGCTTCCTTCCTACTTACTCCTCCTTTTCTAGGATTGATATAGCCCTGGTCTCCCCCTGTATGATTCCCAAAATTGATGATGTCCAATATGCAACTAGAGGTATCTCTGACCACTCTCCAATACTGTTGAAGCTGGATACTGGGGGTTCACGTGGGCAGTTGTTTTGGAAATTTAACTCATTCTGGCTTTCACAGATGGGCACTGGAGCGGAGCTTGAGCTTGCATGGCGAGAGTTCCTGGAGCTAAACGGGGGTACTGTTGGCCCAGCAATCCTCTGGGACGCATTTAAAGCATTTATACGAGGTTCATTAATCAGAAGGGTTGCTACTTTAAAAAATGACTACAAGCTCCAGGAAATGGAGCTTGAGGCGTCCTGCAGGTCCCTAGAAATCCAATATTTGCAAGATGGATTGGTTGCCTCCAAGGACGCATGGTTGCTTGCGCAGTCCAAATGGAGAAACTGTCTGTCTGATAAAGCCAAATACCGGTTACTGTATGCCCAACACTCTTATTATGCTACGGACGATAGACCAGGTACTTATCTAGCACATTTAGCGGCGGCAGATAAATTCTCCAATACTGTCCTTGCGATAGGCGGGGACGATGGTGTAACTTATGTAAAAACCCCGGAAATAGCGGACCAATTTGTTGCTTATTATAAGAGTCTGTATAGTACGAGATTATCGGCGGATTTAACCGAAATAAATGAGTATCTTGCTGATATACCATTGCCCTCGCTCTCTAATGTGGCAGCTGAATTCCTTGATTCCCCTTTGTCATTGACGGAAATTGAAATAGCCATAAAGTCATTTCCTGGAGGCAAGGCACCAGGGCTAGATGGACTTCCCATTGAGCTATATAAGAAACATATTGACTTTTATGGCCCTAAGTTGCTCACTCTGTTCAATGACCTGTTGGAATTGGGGTCGCTGCCGGATTCTATGACTGAGGCTTTGATAATAGTGCTACTAAAGCCGGATAAGAACCTAGAGCGGGTAGATTCATATAGACCTATCTCGCTACTTACAACTGATGTCAAGGTCTTAGCAAAGATCCTGGCAATTAGACTGAACTCCGTTATTACCCAAATTATACACACAGATCAGACCGGTTTTGTGCCGGGGCGGTCCACTCTAACTAACCTAAGGCACTTGTTCACGCACCTACAGGGCCCTCGCGGGGATGCCGACACTTCTGTTGTGGTGTCCCTTGACGCTGCTAAAGCTTTTGATTCAGTGGAGTGGGCGTTCTTGTGGGGGTCTATGGCCCGCTTCGGCATTGGGCCACGCTTTATACGGTGGGTCAAGTTACTTTACTCTGGCCCATCAGCTAGGGTTTCGATAAATGGATTCATTTCATCTGCATTTCCCTTAGCCAGGGGTACAAGGCAGGGCTGTCCACTATCCCCTATCCTCTTTGCTTTGGCAGTGGAACCCTTGACGTGCTTGGTGCGTTCTGACTTGCGGGTGGGGGGGTTTCGGGTGGGCTCCGCCACGGACAAGATTGCTTTTACGCGGATGATATTCTGCTGTTTATATCAGACTACCGCAATACCATGCCACATGTGTTGCGTGTTATTGACACCTATGGCGGATACTCGGGCCTGTCCATCAATTGGGACAAGTCCTGCATATTGCCCTTTCGGGGTACTTGTCCGGGTGTCCCGCCCGTGGCCCTCCCACTACGTTGGGTGGACTCATTCAAGTACTTAGGAATCTGGGTCACAAATAATCCTTCTCAATACTTTTCCCTAAATATAAAACCTCTTATAGATTATCTGCATTCCCGTATTGCGATACGGGGGACTCTACCTCTAACTATAACGGGTAGAATTAATTTTGTGAAAATGGTGGCCCTGCCTAAGTTGCTGTATGTACTGCAGCACTCCCCTGTCTATCTCCCATTAAAAACCTTTCGGAAAATAGATAGTGTTCTGTCCTCTATCGTATGGTCTAAACGCAGGGTCAGAATAAAATTAGACACCCTCACGCGCTCCCGTGACTCTGGGGGCCTGGGTCTCCCTAAATTCAGATTGTATTATCTAGCGGCACAAATGGTGCATATTAGTAAGTGGTTACATGATCCTGCTAGAGATGAATTGATCTCCCGAATTCTCTATGTAACAGATCGGAATTGCACCCCATTACAACTACTATTGAGTAACAATGTAGCAATACTTGACCTTCCCGTTGTCAAACAAGCAATTATGGTATGGAGACAGACGCATAGACTGCTGCGGGGAGAGGGTTGGGATCCAGAGACGCCTCTGGCCTACGCACATTCTCTTAACGAGCTTGCATCGTTACAGATGATGGAGGTTTGGTGCCGCCGGGGAGTGCAGTCTCTTGGGCAATTGTATCATATGGGTATCTTTAAGTCGTTCCAACAAATGCAAGAGGATTATAATATCCCATCCTTCTACTTTTATCGATATCTACAACTCTGCCATGCTTGTCAAGTTCAGTTTGCAAACGCTCCGCTGATGCTCCGGGACATTCCAGTTAGGGAACTATTTGTTAATTTTCAAAACTGTACCATTTCCATATTTTACTCTGCTAGACTACGTGCATATCATGATGAGACCCTACTTTCTCTTAAATCTAAATGGGAATGCGATCTGGGGCCCATATCTAATGACACTTGGGAGCAGGCGCTGGGTGCCTCTAGGGTGGCGACCACAGCGGTCCGGTACCAGCAGGTGCATCTTTTTGTTTTACATAGAGTCTATATTACTCCTGAAAGATTGATGAAATTCGGAGGAAGGGTGGATTCTAGATGTCCCAAGTGTGCTATGGATGGAGGTACATTCTGGCACATGATATGGTCCTGTAGGATAGTTAATGCATTTTGGCAGGAAGTACTCAGGATTATGGTCTCCACTGGGGTACCTGCTGATGTGCTGACCCCTCTTGTGTGTGTGCTGGCGGTGGTGGATGAGGAGTTGCTGGATGCCCCCTTCAGGCGTTATGTTATCAACCTGTGTGCTCTTGCACAGGTTTCTATAGCCTGGGCGTGGATGGCACCTGATGGCCCAGATATCGACTCATGGATTGCCTTAGTGAATACTACAGTGGCACATGAAAGATTTGTCTATGTGTCCAGGAAAGCCATTATTAAATATTATGCGATATGGGATAGGTGGCTATCATCACCATATGCTAAGCGTGCCCGCATTGCTATGCCTGCGGTTGCGAGTTTAACTTCACTATAATCATACCGGGGTTGTTTTGTTATATACAAAATACCACACATAAGACACTACCTCATATGTTTGATGACATCGATTGCTTACTTATAAATATGTGTGTGCGATATTATATATGCTGCTTGATTTTGTTGCTGACAGCAATGCTATAGTTTTAGGAAATAAGTATGTACAGTGTTATGTACAAAAAAGGAAAACGGTTTCAATAAAAAGTATTGAATTTAAAAAAAAAAGAAAACACCCAAGGTGTCACGAGGGCGTCCACTGCTATAGCTTGAGTGTCCCTTGACCCGGAACCAAATTCCTGAGGTCTCTCGTTGAGGCGAGACGCCAACATGCATAATTGAGGCACTCCTCAAAGACTTGTCACCTCTGTAAACATCTCGATGACGACAGTATTTCTCCCGGATGGAGAGCGCGTCTACAGAGGAAATCTAATTCTCCGTCGTTTCCGTCTGGAACTAAGACTGCTAATATAACGTTTACCAGTCTTTTCACCCAGCGGAAAATTATTTCAGCTTCTGCCATTGCCTCTTTGTTCCTTGTTCCGCCCTAGCGACTTACTTACGCCACTGCTGTCAAATCGTCCGACAGAATTAACACGGGCAGATCACGAAGAATATGTTCGTTGAACATAGCTCTTACTTCAAGAAAACTTATTGTAGACAAGCTTCGCAGCTTGATCTTTTCCTCTGGAAATACTTCCCATGCAAGTACTGCTCCCCAGCCTCGGAGGTCTGCCTACATGGACACCAGTATCTAATCCTGGATCCCGAACCTTCGTCCCTCTAGGAGGTGAGAGCTCAGAAGACACCACAGGAGCGATATCCTGGCCATTAGAATTATATTCCGGTGCATGTGGCAGTGAGACCCAGACCACATTCCCAACAGGTCCCGTGAAAACCACTTTGGCATTTGACCTGCTCACCAAAAAGGCCTCATAGGCCACACCCAACTTCTTCATCAACGTAACATATAGATGGATTGGCACTGCAAATCTGATCCGACTCAGGATCCCCAGACCTCATTCCACAGGAAAGCACAGAACCTCAACCATTCAGTATCTACTCTAACACCACCTCCGACCTCTGCGTCGTTGGGAACAACAGCCCTTCCCTGTGTTGAAGAACAGCCAAAGAGAAACAACGATTTGCACCACTTGTTACTAGACCTCGCCTCAATTAGGCGAACATCTCATTACAGAATAACAATGGATCTTACTATTTAAAGAAAACCATCATACTATCATCACTCCAGTGAAATGGCAAAGACCATCCTGGCTATCCCTCCAGGTAATCTGAATGCGTAAAACAACGCACGTACACATTTTTTTTTTAATTTATTTTGTATAACCGGGAAAGGAGGACAAGGCCCTGAACCTGACGCACCTCTGATATGGCGTCGCGTATTACCTCCCCTTCCAGAGGGGAAACGGTAAGATCTATTAGGAAAACAGTGAGGGGAAACATCTGTAACTCCAGACAGTCCCCCTCTGGATTCTACAAGTAACTCACGGGTCCTGGACTATTCCCGGACTAACTGAAAAGTATTAGACGAGTCCCGACCGGAGTGGGGTCCAGGCAGGTAGACTCAGCACCGTGTGGTGGATGTGTGAGAAACAGAAAACGACATCCGCTTCTGCGAACCTAACAAGGCTGCAGAACACTTACCTTTTCACCCTCCATCTGCCCAGAAAGGAAAAAAGAACGGCATCGAACTAGTTAAAGCGACTGCATCCCACAAAAGTATGCGTCACCAACCGTTGCGAGGGAATCTAACTCACCAAGTTGGATTTATCAGGAGTATCCGCCCAGAGTGACTGAACTAAGGCATCTCCAAACAGCGGCACACCGACCCAGGGAAAAAACTCCAGTATCTCTCGGAGTCAGCCTCAGCATTTCCCCAGCCACCTCCTGTATACGCACTGTAGTCTGCCACGATATATAGAGAAAACCCAACATAAGGAAAATCCCCTATCTCTGCAGGATAATTTTATTGGATGTCCTTCCGAATATAAACACTCCCTCATGTGCATGTAATGCAAATAAGTCCAAAGAATAGAAATAAAAATAAGAATTTACTTACCGATAATTCTATTTCTCGTAGTCCGTAGTGAATGCTGGGAACTCCGTAAGGACCATGGGGAATAGCGGCTCCGCAGGAGACTGGGCACAAAAGTAAAGCTTTAGAACTACCTGGTGTGCACTGGCTCCTCCCCCTATGACCCTCCTCCAAGCCTCAGTTAGGATACTGTGCCCGGACGAGCGTACACAATAAGGAAGGATTTTGAATCCCGGGGAAGACTCATACCAGCCACACCAATCACACCATATAACTTGTGATCTAAACCCAGTTAACAGCATGATAACAGAGGAGCCTCTAGAAAAGATGGCTCACTACAGCAATAACCCGATTTTTTGGTAACAATAACTATGTACCAGTATTGCAGACAATCCGCACTTGGGATGGGCGCCCAGCATCCACTACGGACTACGAGAAATAGAATTATCGGTAAGTAAATTCTTATTTTCTCTAACGTCCTAAGTGGATGCTGGGGACTCCGTAAGGACCATGGGGATTATACCAAAGCTCCCAAATGGGCGGGAGAGTGCGGATGACTCTGCAGCACCAAATGAGAGAACTCCCGGTCCTCCTCAGCCAGGGTATCAAATTTGTAGAATTTTACAAACGTATTTGCTCCTGACCAAGTAGCTGCTCGGTAAAGTTGTAAAGCCGAGACCCCTCGGGCAGCCGCCCAAGATGAGCCCACCTTCCTTGTGGAATGGGCTTTTACAGATTTTGGCTGTGGCAGGCCTGCCACAGAATGTGCAAGCTGAATTGTACTACAAATCCAACGAGCAATAGTCTGCTTAGAAGCAGGAGCACCCAGCTTGTTGGGTGCATACAGAATAAACAACGAGTCAGATTTTCTGACTCCAGCCGTCCTGGAAACCTATATTTCCAGGGCTCTGACAACGTCTAGCAACTTGGAGTCCTCCAAGTCCCTAGTAGCCGCAGGCACCACAATAGGTTGATTCAGGTGAAACGCTGAAAACCACCTTAGGGAGAAACTGAGGACAAGTCCTCAATTCCGCCCTGTCCGAATGGAAAATCAGATGAGGGCTTTTACAGGATAAAGCCGACAATTCTGACACGCACCTGGCCCAGGCCAGGGCCAACTGCATGACCACTTTCCATGTGAGATATTTTAACTCCACATATTTAAGTGGTTCAAACCAATGTGACTTTTGGAACCCAAAAACTACATTTAGATCCCAAGGTGCCACTGGAGGCACAAAAGGAGGCTGTATATACAGTACCCCTTTCACAAACGTCTGAACTTCAGGGACTGAAGCTAGTTCTTTTTGGAAGAAAATTGACAGGGCCGAAATTTGAACCTTAATGGACCCCCATTTCAGGCCCATAGACACTCCTGTTTGCAGGAAATGTAGGAATCGACCTAGTTGAAAATTCCTCCGTCGGGGCCTTACTGGCCTCGCACCACGCAACATATTTTCGCCAAATGCGGTGATAATGTTTTGCGGTTATATCTTTCCTGGCTTTGATCAGGATAGGGATGACTTCATCCGGAATGCCTTTTTCCTTCAGGATCCGGCGTTCAACCGCCCTGCCGTTAAACGCAGCCGCGGTAAGTCTTGGAACAGACAGGGTCCTTGCTGGAGAAGGTCCCTTCTTAGAGGTAGAGGCCACGGATCCTCCGTGAGCATCTCTTGAAGTTCCGGTTACCAAGTCCTTCTTGGCCAATCCGGAGCCACGAATATAGTGCTTACTCCTCTCCATCTTATAATTCTCAGTACCTTGGTTATGAGAGGCAGAGGAGGGAACACATACACTGACTGGTACACCCACTGTGTTACCAGAGCGTCTACAGCTATTGCCTGAGGGTCCCTTGACCTGGCGCAATACTTGTCGAGTTTTATAAACATGTGGAAGACTTCTGGGTGAAGTCCCCACTCTCCCGGTTGGAGGTCGTGTCTGCTGAGGAAGTCTGCTTCCCAGTTGTCCACTCCCGGAATGAATACTGCTGACAGTGCTATCACATGATTTTCCGCCCAGCGAAGAATCCTTGCAGCTTCTGCCATTGCCCTTCTGCTTCTTGTGTCACCCTGTCTGTTTACGTGGGTGACTGCCGTGATGTTGTCCGAATGGATCAACTCCGGGTGACCTTGAAGCAGAGGTCTTGCTGAGCTTAGAGCATTGTAAATGGCCCTTAGCTTCAGGATATTTATGTGAAGTGATGTCTCCAGGCTTGACCATAAGCTCTGGAAATTCCTTCCCTGTGTGACTGCTCCCCAGCCTCGCAGGCTGGCATCCGTGGTCACCAGGACCCAGTCCTGAATGTGCGGCCCTCTAGAAGATGAGCACTCTGCAACCACCACAGGAGAGACACCCTTGTGCTTGGTGACAGGGTTATCCGCTGATGCATCTGAAGATGCGACCCAGACCATTTGTCCAGCAGGTCCCACTGGAAAGTTCTTGCGTGGAATCTGCCGCATGGGATTGCTTCATAGGAAGCCACCATTTTTTCCAGAACCATCTCATTGATGTACTGAGACTTGGCTCGGTTATAGGAGGTTCCCGACTAGCTCGGATAACTCCCTGACTTTCTCCTCCGGGAGAAACACCTTTTTCTGAACTGTGTCCAGGATCATCCCTAAGAACAGAAGACGAGTCGTCGGAATCAGCTGCGATTTTGGAATATTGAGAATCCAATCGTGCTGCCGCAACACTACCTGAGATAGTGCTACACCGACCTCCAACTGTTCCCTGGATCTTACCCTTATCAGGGAATCGTCCAAGTAAGGGATAACTAAAATTCCCTTCCTTTGAAGGAGTATCATCCTTTCGGCCATTACCTTGGTAAAGACCCGGGGTGCCGTGGACCATCCATACGGCAGCGTCTGAAACTGATAGTGACAGTTCTGTACCATAAACCTGAGGTACCCTTGGTGAGAAGGGTAAATTGGGACATGAAGGTAAGCATCCTTGATGTACCGAGACATCATGTAGTCCTCTTCTTCCAGGTTCGCAATCACTGCTCTGAGTGACTCAATCTTGAATTTGAACCTCTGTATGTAAGTGTTCAAAGATTTTAGATTTAGAATCGGTCTCACCGAGCCGTCCGGCTTCGGTACCACAACAGTGTGGAATAATACCCCGTTCCCTGTTGCAGGAGGGGTACCTTGATTATCACCTGCTGGGAATACAGCTTGTGAATGGCTTCCAAAACTGTCTCCCTGTCAGAAGGAGACATCGGTAAAGCCGACTTTAGGAAACGGCGAGAGGGGAGACGTCTCGAATTCCAATTTGTACCCCTGAGATATCACCTGAAGGATCCAGGGGTCTACTTGCGAGTGAGCCCACTGCGCGCTGAAATTCATTGAGACGGGCCCCCACCGTGCCTGATTCTGCTTGTAAAGCCCCAGCGTCATACTGAGGGCTTGGCAGAGGCGGGAGAGGGTTTCTGTTCCTGGGAACTGGCTGATTTCTGCAGCCTTTTTCCTCTCCCTCTGTCACGGGGCAGAAATGAGGAACCTTTTGCCCGCTTGCCCACGAAAAGACTGCGCCTGATAATACGGCGTCTTCTCATGTTGAGAGGCGACCTGGGGTACAAACGTGGATTTCCCAGCAGTTGCCATGGCCACCAGGTCTGAAAGACCGACCCCAAATAACTCCTCCCCTTAATAAGGCAATACTTCCAAATGCCGTTTGGAATCCGCATCACCTGACCACTGTCGTGTCCATAACCCTCTACTGGTAGAAATGGACAACGCACTTAGACTTGATGCCAGTCGGCAAATATTCCGCTGTGCATCACGCATATATAGAAATGCATCTTTTAAATGCTCTATAGGCAATAATATACTGTCCCTATCTAGGGTATCAATATTTTCAGTCAGGGAATCCGACCACGCCAACCCAGCACTGCACATCCAGGCTGAGGCGATTGCTGGTCGCAGTATAACACCAGTATGTGTGTAAATACCTTTTAGGATGCCCTCCTGCTTTCTATCAGCAGGATCCTTAAGGGCGGCCATCTCAGGAGAGGGTATAGCCCTTGTTCTTACAAGCGTGTGAGCGCTTTATCCACCCTAGGGGGTGTTTCCCAACGCACCCTAACCTCTGGCGGGAAAGGATATAATGCCAATAACATTTTAGAAATTATCAGTTGTTATCGGGGGAAAACCACGCATCATCACACACCTCATTTCATTTCTCAGATTCAGGAAAACTACAGGTAGTTTTTCCTCACCGAACATAATACCCCTTTTTGGTGGTACTCGTATTATCAGAAATGTGTAAAACATTTTTCATTGCCTCAATCATGTAACGTGTGGCCCTACTGGAAGTCACATTTGTCTCTTCACCGTCGACACTGGAGTCAGTATCCGTGTCGGCGTCTATATCTGCCATCTGAGGTAACGGGCGCTTTAGAGCCCCTGACGGCCTATGAGACGTCTGGACAGGCACAAGCTGAGTAGCCGGCTGTCTCATGTCAACCACTGTCTTTTATACAGAGCTGACACTGTTACAGGCAATCTGCTGCGTCTCCACATCATTTTTCTCCTCATACATGTCGACACAAACGTACCGACATACAGCACACACACAGGGAATGCTCTGATAGAGGACAGGACCCCACTAGCCCTTTGGGGAGACAGAGGGAGAGTTTGCCAGCACACACCAGAGTGCTATATATATACAGGGATAACCTTATATAAGTGTTTTTCCCCTTATAGCTGCTGTATCTTTAATACTGCGCGTAATTAGTGCCCCCCTTCTCTTTTTTTAACCCTTTCTGTAGTGTAGTGACTGCAGGGGAGAGCCAGGGAGCTTCCCTCCAACGGAGCTGTGAGGGAAAATGGCGCCAGTGTGCTGAGGAGATAGGCTCCGCCCCCTTATCGGCGGCCTTATCTCCCGTTTTTCTATGTATTCTGGCAGGGATTAAATTCATCCATATAGCCCAGGAGCTATATGTGATGCATTTTTTGCCATCCAAGGTGTTTTTATTGCGTCTCAGGGCGCCCCCCCCCAGCGCCCTGCACCCTCAGTGACCGGAGTGTGAAGTGTGCTGAGAGCAATGGCGCACAGCTGCAGTGCTGTGCGCTACCTTGTTGAAGACAGGACGTCTTCTGCCGCCGATTTTCCGGACCTCTTCTGTCTTCTGGCTCTGTAAGGGGGCCGGCGGCGCGGCTCTGGGACCCATCCATGGCTGGGCCTGTGATCGTGCCTCTGGAGCTAATGTCCAGTAGCCTAAGAAGCCCAATCCACTCTGCACGCAGGTGAGTTCGCTTCTTCTCCCCTTAGTCCCTCGATGCAGTGAGCCTGTTGCCAGCAGGTCTCACTGAAAATAAAAAACCTAAAACTAAACTTTTCACTAAGCAGCTCAGGAGAGCCACCTAGTGTGCACCCTTCTCGTTCGGGCACAAAAATCTAACTGAGGCTTGGAGGAGGGTCATAGGGGGAGGAGCCAGTGCACACCAGGTAGTTCTAAAGCTTTACTTTTGTGCCCAGTCTCCTGCGGAGCCGCTATTCCCCATGGTCCTTACGGAGTCCCCAGCATCCACTTAGGACGTTAGAGAAATATCAATTAGCTTCCTGTATCCGATCCTTTGTGACAGGACGCCGTGTCGCCCAGGCGTTGACTTTCACAGTATTCTCTCCGCCGCTGGAAAAGAATAAACATTCGGACTCCTGAGAGGACGGGAGACCCACTCGTCACGGCCGACCTAGAGCTTTATCAACAGAGCGACCAGCACATGAGAAAGAATACTATTACTTCAGCATTCATTATAAATCATAAGATGAATATACATATTGTAATACACATATACACACATATCCTACCTATATATACATATAACATACATATAAGCGGATTGTCCGGAACCTTCGGGACCCAAGTGACATTAATGTGTTCTGAATGTGTATAACCATGTACTGAATCCGCAGTTGTGGCTCTACCAGGAAACATTATAGTCGACAGAAAACCTAGTAATCGTCGACAGCAGGGAGTAGTAACCAGGCAAAATAACATACTTGCGACCCCGATGGGTCCGAGGGAATTATACATAAATTATTTTAATAACATTCCCCCACAAATATAACCATGTCTGTGCCCGAGCTACAGGCTCACGGAACCGAACCATATAAATACATATAAATATATATATACAGGTATAAGTTAGTTACAGCATGAAAATTTACACCCGGTAATAACAGTAGGTGCCGACAGGGTCACCCACATACTACTGTGTCTCCCATACCGTGTTTACTATGAACAAGTATAACACAACCGATCTGTTGACTCAGTATCTACTGTATCGTGTACCAAACAGGCGTCGGTGATGCCGACAATGAACCCCAGAGGCGTTAGTGACAGAACATTCACACATGTCGACACAAGTGTATATCTGACAGGGAGCACACAGATAGTATACACTACCATGAGTACATGCCCATTTCCAAATTAAATAGTGTTATACATTCCTACATAACACTAACAATATGTGCCCCCCCATTGTTTGTGCTGTACACGTTTTGGCAGGGACATTGATTAAAAATGGCGCTGTCTCTTGCTGTGAGGGCTAAGCCCCGCCACTTATCGGTGCGCGGTAGCCCCCTATATTAAAACCGTTATATGCAGGCAGGGGACCATATACAGTGGCTACCCACTGTATATGTGTTCTGGGAGTGTAAAAATAATGTAAAACATACTGCCCAGGGTGCCCCCCCCCCCCCCCCCTGCGCCCTGCACCCGATACCAGCCGTTGGTGTGTGGGAGCAATGGCGCGCAGCGGGACCGCTGCGACATGCTAATGGGGGTAGCGGACACGGTGCCCGGGCACCGAATAACAACTCAAGCCAGCCTTCTTTGTTTAAAAGAGCCTCAGTAACTTGCTGCCCAGGGTGCTCCCCCCCCCCCCCCGAGCGCCCTGCACCCTGTGAGTGCGTTGGTGTGTGGGAGCATGGAGCGCAGCGCGACCGCTGCATGTTACCTCCGTTACTGAAGTCTTCTGCCGTCACTGAAGTCTTCTTTTCTTCTAATACTCACCCGGCTCCGGGAACAAGCAGCTAGGCGCACCAAGTGATCGAACCCTCTGGAGCTAATGGTGTCCAGTAGCCTGAGAAGCAGGGCCCTTAAACTAAGAAGAAGTAGGTCCTGTTTCTCTCTCCTCACTCCCACGCTGCAGGGAGCCTGTAGCCAGCAGGTCTGCCTGAAAATAGAAAACCTAATCTAAAGTCTTTTAGAGAAACTCAGTAAAGCTCCCCTAGTGTGTGTCCAGTCACTCCTGGGCACAAAGTCTAACTGAGGTCTGGAGGAGGGGCGTAGAGGGAGGAGCCAGTTCACACCCAGTTTAAGTCTTTATAGTATCCCGAAGCTCCTGCGGATCCGTCTATACCCCATGGTCCTTTTGGAGTCCCCAGCATCCTCTAGGACGTAAGAGAAATACTATTTTGAATGAAATCAGCCATATTTCAGTTATTAAATAAAAATCCAAGCCTGTTTTGAATTGGGGAAACTGTTCAACTACAGTGTCCAGCTTTTTAATAAACAGTATATCTAGGGGAAAAATGTTCCTCTCAGATGTGTGCTCTTTTCGTAAAACTCCTTGGGGGCAATTCATTTGTTTAATGGGTACCCAAAATTGCATTTCCCATTGCATTACTAAACCCGACTAAATAGCTGGTCGCTACGTGAAAAGTGACCCATTTTGGCGCTTAAACAGGTCACTTTTTGCAAATTTCTGCTCTCCAGCACGGGGAGCTGTGAGCAAAAATGAAGTTAGCGTGCCCATCTAGAGAAACAATAGAATAGCTGCCGGTGGTCGCAGGGGAGCAAACAATTGAATCATCTCCCTTGAGTGTGTGGTGTCCAGCCCTTGTACCAAGGTGAGTGTGGGTATAAAATATTTATACATGGTGAGTAAATAGTAGTTTATTTCTAGATTTATATACTTATGATGCAATATGGTCCAACTTACAGATGTGATCTCATACATCCAGCCTCAATATGCCACGCAGCGTGAGATGCGTGTCATTAGTGAGCCGACCGGTCCCATGCAACTCTGCTAACGTCAGGCATATTTTTTTGCTGAAAATGCATCTTATTTGCAACGTAATGTGGCTAGGATGCATGAGGAGACTGTGCTGATTAATTTTCTGTGACACTTGCATATTGTGTGTGTGACTGAGTTTGTATATGGAGCATAACAGAACTTAGCATGGAAAAAAGTTGTGGCTGCTACATTGTAGCACTTCGTGTACAGATTCACACAAGTGTCAAATGAATCAGCACAGTCTCCTTGTGCGTCCTATTTGCATTGCGTTGCAAATAAGACATTTTTGCACAAACAAAGACGCCCGAAGTTAGGAGAGTTGCATAGGACCTGAAAAAAGGTGCCAAAACATTACCATGGTAAAACACCAAACTACTGTACCATCAATTTATAAGGTAATTTGTCTGTTTAGTGGCATACTACTTCACAGAGGAACATTACACCTCATTTCACCTCACCACTGACTTGCAACAGAGTAATCAAATCACTGAATAAATTATATATGTTCTATTTACACAATGGTATATGCTTAAAAGAATTGCAAAAATGGTACCCATTTATGGGTCCCAGATAATGGGGGATATCCTATTAGGCCCGGTAAAACTTTGGGTGCGAAAAACGTATGTTCTTCGCGATTTTTCCTGATTTTAACCAATTTTTTTTTTTAAAGGCTATCCAGATTAATCGCCTGTAAAAAAAAAAAAAATGCCCTTTCTCCCAAAAACACACAGGTTCAGTGAAACCTGTGTGTTTTTGGTAGAAACAGCCCCGTTTTCGTCGGAAACTGGGCTGTTTCTGGGGATTTGGTTTCGGCCAAACAAAATCCCTGATGAGTGGGACAACCTGCAGCGTCCCATGGCCGCTGCAGCAGCAGCAGTAGGCTGCGACTGCAGGCATCCGGAAGCTGTCCACCGCATCCATCCTCTCCTCCGCCCCAGGCTTTGGTCACATGACAGGGGAGCGGCCAATTACCGGGGCTAATTGGATATCTCCCAATGACTGGATTAAGGGACAACCAACAATCTAAACCATGAGCCAGAGGGAAGAGTAATGTCATCTATAGCTAAAAGCTGTCATGGTGGCAGACTGAAAATGGTATAATTTCCCATTTAACATTGTGAACACAACAATCCTAGCAGTTGTCAGCTAGATGTTAGTAAATCAGAGGGGAGCTATACTTTACACTAGGTAGCAGATGGTATTTCCTTCTATACATTAGCCATCAGGTGGGAAAGGTTACTGTACACTAGTCACCAGCTTGGAAGTTCTGTTGTATAAAGGGGTAGCAGTTGATTTACCAACGGACACAATACAGACAGTCATAATCCGACAGCAATTGACCGACAGTCAAAATACCGACACGGTCAAAATACTGACATTCATTATGCGGACATGTTCAAAATGGCGACATAGCCAGAATACAGACACTTGAGATGCCGACATGCCAAACTGCCGACATGCGTATTTAAGGAATTTTTGTCCAAAAACAGACTTGTTCATACTTTACCATACCAGTGGACCTGGAGGGAAAATATAATATTGCCCGAAGCATGGCGAGCGAAACGAGCCATGCAAGGGGACACAGTACACTTAGATGGTGTTCATGTCGACATTGACACAACCCCCCCCCTCCGAAAAACTCACGTCGGTATTTTGGCATGTCGGCATTTCAAATGTTGGTATTCTGCCTATGTCGGCATTTTGAACATGTCAGCATAATAAATGTTGGTATTTTGACCGTATCTGTATTTTGACTGTAGGTAAATGGCTGTCAGGATTATGACCGCTGGTATTTTGTCCGTCGGTAAATCATACTGAACCAGTATAAAGTGCCTTGAAAGACTATTAACATTTTTTCATACTCTATTACCACAGATTATGAATTTGAAATAGAATGAAGAAGGTATTTTCATATGGAGTACCCCTTATAATCGCTAACCGAAATCTGTTCTGATGCAGTACAATAACTCAAAAGATACACATTATCATCGTCTCTACCTGTGTAATGGGCCCTACACACTGGCAGATAACACTGAACGATATGAACGTTCTCGGTCATTAATGAACGAGAACTCGTTCATATCATTCAGTGTGGAGGCACAAACGATGAACGATGCGCGCCCCCGCACTCGTTCATCGTTGGTGCCGGGTCGCTTATGCATGCAGGCCAATATGGACAATCTCGTCCATAATAGCATGAACTACTATGGAGCCGGGTGACGGGGGGAGTGAAGAAACTTACCTCCCCCCGCCCCGTATTGGCCGTTGGGCAGCTCGGCGGTGGGTCGACAAGTGTGTAGGGCCCATAAGAAGTAGATTATCTGTTCAACTGTTATGTAATTTAAAATATCCCATTTTAGAGACATTCCCAAAAAACATTTCTAAATGAAGATGAAAGAGCAACCAAAGCAAGTCAGAGTTGTGATTATAGAGATGCATATATTTAAGCAGGTGTACAGAACCAATGCAAAAGATATTGAACTCTTGGAGGTCAGTGCAATACATAATACAGAAGTGCAAGAAGTATAAAGCCCAACCACACAGCCCAGAGCAGGATGTCCCAAAAACAAACAACAACATTGCTACAGGGCAGGAAGGGCATTTATCACAGAATTTAGCATTATGTATAGAAATCAAATCCTGGTACCACACCCACAGGGAAATATGCGGCAAAATAATCATGTTATTGTGTTGCCTTTTAGGGGCAGGGACTGCAATCATATCGTGATTGATGGGAAGCTGAATGGTGCATATGAGTGACAAGACCTGCTACCCTCTGCCAAGAAAGTCAAACTAGGGAGGGAGTTTTACTTTCAACAGGACAATGAACAGTCCAGCCAGAAACTAGTCTCCAGATAAAGACCACCAGACGTGAAGTCCAGCTGAACACTAGCTGCAAGAGGCAAAGCTCAGACAGACAGGATGTAGTTGCTTTACCGGTGGTCGGGATCCCGGTGGTCAGGATACCGACTCTGGAATCCCGAACGCTTATGAAGCTGGCAGGCGGAGTGCCGGCAAACATTGCCTAATCCCACTTGTGGGTGTCCACGACACCCAGAGAGTGGGAATAGAACCTGTGGCGAGCGTAGCATGCTACCGAGCCCGCTGCTAAGTGAGCTTAGTGAGTTGAGCCTAGTGAGCCCGCAAGGGGCTCCGTTGCGCTCGCCCCCCTGTCCACGACACCCCTGGAGGGAGAATAAATAGCATGGCGAGTGCAGCGAGTCCGCAAGGGGCTCTTTTGCGCTCACCCCCTGCCTCAATGCCAGCGGTCGGGATCCCGGTGCCGGGATGCTGGGCGCCGTGGTCCCAAGCGCCGGCATAACATACTACAATAGGTAAGCTTAAGCAGTACATTACATTGGAGAAATGTTTGAGAACATACATTACTGTGTTCATCATCCTGTAAGCACAAACACAGAAACATTATAATGAAACCTGAACAACATACCTCACCACAGGGTTCCCATTGTACAATATATAAATTCCAGCTTCTTTATTCCCATAGATCTGATTGCTGCGGATGCTGCCTTTCCCGTTGCCTAGGACAACAATGCCAGAGCGGAGGCCGCTGTGTATCCTGTTACACTGCCAGTTACATTATGTGCACAGGGAGAGGACAGTAAAGAAAACACAAATATTAATAACAGACTGCAGAGAATTCACAATCTCTCTTACACAGAATAAGACTTACAGATCACAGTGTAATCATCTATTTCACACCGGGGAAACTGACTTTTCAAGGTGAAATTATTTTTTTCTGCTCCCTATTCTCTTTGTTAATTTACACATCCTATTAAGAACCTGAATCTGAGTTGGATGCACTGAGTGAAGCAATGTTTGTTGTCTGGGCATGCATCTGTGTCACACCGCTTATGCATACCGATTTTGTACGTACAGAGACGCACAGTAGCAGAAATATATTGGAAATACATGGAGCATTCCTTGGTGGTGGCTTGGAGGTAATAGGGGTGGCTAAGCAGATGCACAGAGATTTAGCATCTTATGGGAGTGTGCTGATAGTGGTTGCATTCACAGACAGGGAATAAATAGTTCACATAAGGGGTCCTCGTCAGACAGATAATCTGCTATAGGGCTAGTGCAAATTTTAGTTTCGATGATGCGTCACATTTTCCCGACTTTCAGGATAGTGCGCACACGCAGGGCACATTCTGCACGTGAGCGGACCAGGAAATGCGATCGCAACGCAATAATGCAAACACCTCTTCCTGATTGAGAGGCAGAGGTGTTCGTGGGGTGGTGTCGCAGCATTGCGGGAACGTGGTGTCAAAAACGCATTCAGTCTGTTTTCTGCTGCAAAGGTAAACATGGCCGCACTGCGTCTGCCTTCGTAGCCAGGCTGCGCAGGCAGTGGTAGACCCTAGTTACTGCGATCACAATTGCTGGGCATCACTTTGTATGCTGGGCAGCCTTGCCCTGCGCTGGGCGGCCCCCAGCATTCTATCGTATGCAGTTGCAGTTTTGCTAAATTAGCAAAACTGCAACTGAAGCTGAATAAGGTCCATAGCTTCTTACATAATACCACTTCTTTAGATATAAAGGGTTTTTCAGTATCAGTCCTCACTGCACTACAAGGTGGATAATGTTCTACCTTAGGGCGACCTGCACTTATCTGGATCTCTGTGTGTATGGACAGATCCTACTTCTGTGCAATGTGAAGTAAAATAAGATTTTACTCACCGGTAAATCTATTTCTCGTAGTCCGTAGTGGATGCTGGGAACTCCGTAAGGACCATGGGGAATAGCGGCTCCGCAGGAGACTGGGCACTCTAAAAGAAAGATTTAGGACTACCTGGTGTGCACTGGCTCCTCCCTCTATGCCCCTCCTCCAGACCTCAGTTAGGAAACTGTGCCCGGAAGAGCTGACACAATAAGGAAAGGATTTTGGAATCCCGGGTAAGACTCATACCAGCCACACCAATCACACCGTATAACTCGTGATACTATACCCAGTTAACAGTATGAATAACAACTGAGCCTCACGAACAGATGGCTCATACAATAACCCTTTAGTTAGGCAATAACTATATACAAGTATTGCAGACAATCCGCACTTGGGATGGGCGCCCAGCATCCACTACGGACTACGAGAAATAGATTTACCGGTGAGTAAAATCTTATTTTCTCTGACGTCCTAGTGGATGCTGGGAACTCCGTAAGGACCATGGGGATTATACCAAAGCTCCCAAACGGGCGGGAGAGTGCGGATGACTCTGCAGCATCGAATGAGCAAACTCAAGGTCCTCCTCAGCCAGGGTATCAAACTTGTAGAATTTAGCAAATGTGTTTGAACCCGACCAAGTAGCAGCTCGGCAAAGTTGTAAAGCCGAGACCCCTCAGGCAGCAGCCCAAGAAGAGCCCACTTTCCTCGTGGAATGGGCTTTTACAGATGTAGGATGCGGCAGTCCAGCCGCAGAATGTGCAAGATGAATCGTACTACAGATCCAGCGAGCAATAGACTGCTTTGAAGCAGGAGCACCCAGCTTGTTGGGCGCATACAGGATAAATAGCGAGTCAGTTTTCCTGACTCCAGCCGTCCTGGAAACCTAGATTTTCAGGGCTCTGACTACGTCCAGCAACTTGGAATCCTCCAAGTCCTTAGTAGCCGCAGGCACCACAATAGGTTGGTTCAAATGAAAAGCTGATACCACCTTAGGAAGAAATTGGGGACGAGTCCTCAATTCCGCCCTATCCATATGGAAAATCAGATAAGGGCTTTTACATGACAAAGCCGCCAATTCTGACACACGCCTGGCCGAAGCCAAGGCCAACAGCATGACCACTTTCCACGTGAGATATTTTAGTTCCACGGTTTTAAGTGGCTCAAACCAATGTGACTTAAGGAAATTCAACACCACGTTGAGATCCCAAGGTGCCACTGGAGGCACAAAAGGGGGCTGAATATGCAGCACTCCTTTAACAAACGTCTGAACTTCAGGCAGTGAAGCCAGTTCTTTTTGGAAGAAAATCGACAGAGACGAAATCTGGACCTTAATGGAACCCAATTTTAGGCCCATAGTCACCCCTGACTGTAGGAAGTGCAGAAATCGACCCAGCTGAAATTCCTCCGTTGGGGCCCTTCTGGCCTCACACCACGCAACATATTTTCGCCATATGCGGTGATAATGGTTTGCGGTCACCTCCTTCCTAGCTTTAATCAGCGTAGGGATGACTTCCTCCGGAATGCCCTTTTCCTTCAGGATCCGGCGTTCAACCGCCATGCCGTCAAACGCAGCAGCGGTAAGTCTTGGAACAGACAGGGTCCTTGCAGCAGCAGGTCCTGTCTGAGCGGCAGAGGCCATGGGTCCTCTGAGATCATTTCTTGTAATTCTGGGTACCAAGCTCTTCTTGGCCAATCCAGAACCACAAGTATAGTTCTTACTCCTCTCCTTCTTATTATTCTCAGTACCTTGGGTATGAGAGGCAGAGGAGGGAACACATAAACCGACTGGTACACCCACGGTGTCACTAGAGCGTCCACAGCTATCGTCTGAGGGTCCCTTGACCTGGCGCAATATTTTTTTATCTTTTTGTTGAGGCGGGACGCCATCATGTCCACCTGTGGCCCTTCCCAGCGATTTACAATCAGCTTGAAGACTTCTGGATGAAGTCCCCACTCTCCCGGGTGGAGGTCGTGCCTGCTGAGGAAGTCTGCTTCCCAGTTGTCCACTCCCGGAATGAACACTGCTGACAGTGCTATCACGTGATTTTCCGCCCATCGGAGAATCCTTGTGGCTTCTGCCATCGCCATCCTGCTTCTTGTGCCGCCCTGTCGGTTTACATGGGCGACCGCCGTGATGTTGTCTGACTGGATCAGCACCGGCTGGTGTTGAAGCAGGGGTCTTGCCTGACTTAGGGCATTATAAATGGCCCTTAGTTCCAGAATATTTATGTGTAGGGAAGTCTCCTGACTTGTCCATAGTCCTTGGAAGTTTCTTCCCTGTGTGACTGCCCCCCAACCTCGAAGGCTGGCATCCGTGGTCACCAGGACCCAGTCCTGTATGCCGAATCTGCGGCCCTCTAGAAGATGAGCACTCTGCAGCCACCACAACAGCGACACCCTGGTCCTTGGAGACAGGGTTATCAGCCGATGCATCTGAAGATGCGATCCGGACCACTTGTCCAACAGATCCCACTGAAAGATCCTTGCATGGAACCTTCCGAAAGGAATTGCTTCGTAAGAAGCCACCCTCTTTCCCAGGACTCGCGTGCAATGGTGCACCGACACCTGTTTTGGTTTTAGGAGGTCTCTGACTAGAGATGACAACTCCTTGGCCTTCTCCTCCGGGAGAAACACTTTTTTCTGTTCCGTGTCCAGAACCATCCCCAGGAACAGTAGACGCGTTGTAGGAACCAGCTACGACTTTGGAAACTTCAGGATCCAGCCGTGCTGTTGTAGCACTTCCCGAGCAAGTGCTACTCCGATCAACAACTTTTCCCTGGACCTCGCCTTTATAAGGAGATCGTCCAAGTACGGGATAATTAAAACTCCCTTTCTTCGAAGGAGTATCATCATTTCGGCCATTACCTTGGTAAATACCCTCGGTGCCGTGGACAGACCAAACGGCAACGTCTGGAATTTGTAATGACAGTCCTGTACCACAAATCTGAGGTACTCCTGGTGAGGAGGGTAAATGGGGACATGCAGGTAAGCATCCTTGATGTCCAGTGATACCATGTAATCCCCCTCGTCCAGGCTTGCAATCACCGCACTGAGTGATTCCATCTTGAACTTGAACCTTCTTATATAAGTGTTCAAGGATTTTAAATTTAAAATGGGTCTCACCGAACCGTCCGGTTTCGGTACCACAAACATTGTGGAATAGTAACCCCGTCCTTGTTGAAGGAGGGGTACCTTGATTATCACCTGCTGAGAAAACAGCTTGTGAATCGCCTCCAGCACTGCCTCCCTGTCCGGGGGAGCTGTCGGCAAGGCAGATTTGAGGAAACGGCGAGGGGGAGACGTCTCGAATTCCAGCTTGTACCCCTGAGATACTACTTGTAGAATCCAGGGATCCACCCGTGAGCGAGCCCACTGGTCGCTGAAGTTCTTGAGACGGGCCCCCACCGTACCTGGCTCCGCCTGTGGAGCCCCAGCGTCATGCGGTGGACTTAGAGGAAGCGGGGGAGGACTTTTGTTCCTGGGAACTGGCTGTATGTTGCAGCTTTTTCCCTCTACCTCTGCCTCTGGGCAGAAAGGACGCGCCTCTAACCCGCTTAACTTTCTGGGGCCGAAAGGACTGTACCTGATAATACGGTGCTTTCTTTGGCTGTGAGGGAACATGGGGTAAAAATGCTGACTTGGAATCTGACCACGCAGCTGCAGCACTGCACATCCATGCTGAAGCAATAGCTGGTCTCAGTATAATTCCTGAGTGTGTATATACAGACTTCAGGATAGCCTCCTGCTTTCTATCCGCAGGTTCCTTTAGGGCGGCCGTGTCCGGAGACGGTAGTGCCACCTTTTTAGACAGACGTGTGAGCGCTTTATCCACCCTAGGTGATGTCTCCCAACGTGACCTGTCCTCTGGCGGGAAAGGGTACGCCCTTAGTAACTTTTTAGAAATTACCAGTTTCTTATCGGGGGAATCCAACGCTTCTTCACACACTTCATTTAATTCATCAGATGGGGGAAACACCACTGGTAGCTTTTTCTCCCCAAACATAATACCCTTTTTTGTGGTACCTGGGGTAATATCAGAAATGTGCAACAAATTTTTCATTGCCTTAATCATATAACGAATGGCTCTATTGGAATGTACACTAGTCTCATCGTCGTCGACACTGGAGTCAGTATCCGTGTCGACATCTGTGTCTGCCATCTGAGATAGCGGGCGTTTTAGAGCCCCTGATGGCTTTTGAGACGCCTGGGCAGGCACGGGCTGAGCAGCCGGCTGTCCCACATCTGCTATGTCGTCAAACCTTTTATGTAAGGATTTGACACTGTCGCGTAATTCCTTCCACATGTCCATCCATTCAGGTGTCGACCCCGCAGGGGGTGACATCACATTTATCGGCACCTGCTCCGCCTCCACATAAGCCTCCTCATCAAACATGTCGACACAGCCGTACCGACACACCGCACACACACAGGGAATGCTCTGACTGAGGACAGGACCCCACAAAGTCCTTTGGGGAGACAGAGAGAGAGTATGCCAGCACACACCAGAGCGCTGTATAATACAGGGATACCCACTACACACAGTGATTTTTCCCCTATAGCTGCTATAATACACAATTTGCGCCTAAATTTAGTGCCCCCCCCCTCTCTTTTTTACCCTATTGAGCCTGGAAACTGCAGGGAAACTGCCTGGGGAGCATCCTTCCAGTGGAGCTGTGAGAGGAAATGGCGCCAGTGTGCTGAGGGAGATAGCCCCGCCCCCTTCACGGCGGACTTCTCCCGCTTTTTTCAGGATATTTCTGGCAGGGGATTTTACACATATATAGTCCTGACTATATTATGTGTTTTTTTTGCCAAGCTAAGGTATTTATATTGCAGCCCATGGCGCCCCCCCCCCCCAGCGCCCTGCACCCATCAGTGACCGGAGTGTGAGATGTGCATGGGGAGCAATGGCGCACAGCTGCAGTGCTGTGCGCTACCTTAATGAAGACCGGAGTCTTCAGCCGCCGATTTACTGGACGTGCTTCTGGCTCTGCAAGGGGGACGGCGGCGCGGCTCTGGGACCGGACGACCGAGGCTGGGCCTGTGTTCGATCCCTCTGGAGCTAATGGTGTCCGGTAGCCTAAGAAGCCCAAGCTAGCTGCAAGCAGGTAGGTTCGCTTCTTCTCCCCTTAGTCCCTCGTAGCAGTGAGTCTGTTGCCAGCAGATCTCACTGAAAATAAAAAACCTAAATATACTTTCTTTCTAAGAGCTCAGGAGAGCCCCTAGTGTGCAACCAGCTCGGCCGGGCACAAAATTCTAACTGGGGTCTAGAGGAGGGGCATAGAGGGAGGAGCCAGTGCACACCAGGTAGTCCTAAATCTTTCTTAGTTGTGCCCAGTCTCCTGCGGAGCCGCTATTCCCCATGGTCCTTACGGAGTTCCCAGCATCCACTAGGACGTCAGAGAAATAATGTTCACCCAGTACACTATGGGACGGATTCACAGATGGATGCAGTCGAGTGATTTATAGCCAACTGCGAATATGCCTCAAAAGACTTACAACAGCGGTCACAGAGAGGATTTATATACATTCGCAGCTGTGGCAGCATTAGTGCACATCTCTGAATCAGGCCTTATACTCAATGCTGTATGGATGAGGTGGATTACAGGGAGCCGATGAAGTACAGTTAAATAGAAAATAATAACCCACTCCCTTAATGAATATAAAACCACTTTCCATTACTCTAAGCTAGGCAAACAGGAATTGTCTAACAATCCAGGTTCAGGGCCACGTTTCTAACAATTAACGAAATTGGGAGCCGAGCAGAGTCTGATGGATTCTAATTACTTGTTCCCTAGATACAAACTCTGAGATCACAACAAATCTTACTGAATACTACAGAAATACATTATTTACCTACAAATGCTTGGGCCACTACTCCCCACGCTACAAATGAAACTGTGAGGGCCTAGGAGACAATGCAAAGAGTGAAAATAGCATGCTGCTCCACAGTGTGTTAGTGTCTCACGGCAATCAGCTACTCTCTGTATGGCTGGCCCAATCCTTGTACACTAAAACTGAACTCTAAAGTAACATCTTCAGCCTTAAGGGCCCCATACACTAGGGAGTTTTATCTCAGCATTGACTTGCATGCAATTTTCCTGCAATCTGGCCAGAAGCTCCCCGGGAGGCCTGGGATTGTATTTTTACATGTGATTTATCTCATGCAATTTAATGTTATTAAACCTATTTCCATGCAATTGAGATAAATCTGACGTGCAGCAGGTGTGATCTGCGATTGCGATGGGTGACACAAGGGAGCGCGCAATCGCAACAAAAGTACATGCAATTTGACATTTTTTATGCTATCCATCTCAGTAGCTCGTCACAATTGCAAGAAAACGTGCAATATTGCACTAGTGTATGGGGTCCTTTAGTCATTTCTAAAATAAATGTGTGTTTTTGGCAATATATTATTATTTGTTGTAACCCTTTGATGAATGGATAGATCATATTAACACATGGATCAATATTCTCTAGGATACTTCCATTCAACTCCATTCACAATCAATTTTCGGCCTGTCAGGAGGGGGAACAGTGCAGACTGCAGATCACACTGTAAATGCTGTTACATTATGAAGTGGTAGAGACACATTTCCACTTAACACAGACTTTAACTAAATAAGGAGACTGAAATTGTACAGTACCACATACCAGTATGACAGGATTGGCTCCTTTGCGGATATCCACCCCTGCTTCTGTGTTTGAATGGATGTTGTTGTCAGCTATGAGCCCTCCTGCTGCCAGACGTAGGAAAACCCCTGATGCCTTACAGTGGTAAATGTCATTCTTTAACATGACAACCTAATGAAAGAAATGACACTGGCTGAGTGTTGGCAAAATGCAATTATGCAAACATTTAAATAATACCGGAAGATAGGTGCCAGACTATTATCAGTGAACACTGCATCTTCAACACAGAATTCGGATTCACTTCACTTCTGCTATTAACCCACGTGTGTACCTTATATGGTGAAGGTTTAGAATATTTTGCATCTCTTCAGCTATTAGGACTCTGGAATTCAGATAATACAGGAAAACACTACCTCCTAAATCTTGTTGATGCTCTTGTAGCTCATAAGTGCAGTGGGTGGTCCAGCTCAGTAACAATATCCTGCTTCTCACTGTGTATTATTTCTATAAAATATATTTATATAATATAGTATTACTCTTACTGTATCATCAATATGGCCTAGGTTTAAAACTGGGCATTGCTAATTGGGAATACTGTATACAGCTACTGCATTCTGTATATATATCACCCCTACAAACATGACTATACCAAGAGACATAATATCATTCTATTTGTGTATACAGACACTGAATTCTTCATGATCTATCCAGCATAACCTGACTAATAGACATGTTTGTAATAAAATGTAACAACAGTGTATACAGACATAGAACTGTATACCTACCCATCATGACCAGATGAATGGACATATTTGTGATACAATTCCTTTAAACTTTGGAGCATACTTATCAACAAAGCACCTTGTGGCTTCTGCGGGTCCCGGTGGTGAGATTAAGAGGAGGTCCCAGGACGTGCTCTTCTGCATTTAATCAAGCCCATTGTCTATACCTAGTCAACATGACCTAAAGGGATGCCGACACCGGAATCCTGACACTGGTCAGAAAGGCGACGCCGGTTTCCCAACATCGATCACAATGCCAGCGCCGGAATCACAATTGTCGGCATCCTGAAGAAAAGTATTCCGGGAGTGGTTAGGCTTATGGAGGGTGGGAATGGGAGGGGAGGGGAGGGGAAGGGAAGGGGGGGGGAGGGTGTTATGGTTAGGGTGCGGGTAGGGAGGGTTAAGGATAGGCACTAAGCAGGGAGTGTTAGGGTTAGCTGCGGAGAGGGAGGGTTAGGATTAGGGGTGGTAGAAGGGGAGAGTTAGAATACTCATCTAGCAGGTAACAGGATTCAGCACGTCGGTATTCTGAGTGCCGGCATCCCAAGAGCCGTTATCACGATACCATCCCGACCTAAATGCTAGGCATGACCATAACGTAATTTTAATGCTTTTAAGATGCACATATTTATTACCTTTTAGATTAAACATACTGTAAACATATTGTAAAAAAGCAAACTGGATTACAACATTCAAGCTAAAGCAACTGGATAGTGTTAGAATATTTCCAGGGACAAATCTTCACTCTTGGGCAGGGGTATTTCACATGACACACCAAACAACATACTGTACAAGGGATCACACCCATACTCACAATATACAAATTCACACTAAACTTTTCCCAAAGAACAATGAACAGTAGAAAGTCATTAGAAACAGTGGGCCCGATTTGGATTTATTTGCAAACCCGATGGCTTACATACGAATCTGGGAACTTTCTGATGGACAGTCTGAGTAAGCTTAGTCTTACGCAGGTGGCTGAAGGCACAGATACAGGAGGCGCCCTTTTTCTACAGATGTCTCCTGTTGCATTAGCATTTTAGGTGTACGGTATTGCACAGCCACTTCCCTGTGTTTGTGCAATACTGTGCACACTGGAATCAGGCCCATAGTTGTCAAATAGAGACCACACAAACCACACACAGTGTACTCTGCTACTCACAATGGGATCTGTATGAAATACCTACAATCAAAATCCTGACAGTCGAAATCCCGACAAGGTCAAAATCCTGACATGGACAAAATACCGACAAGGTCAAAATACAGACATGTAAAATGTCGACAGGTCAACATGCCAACATGAGTATTTCATTGTTTTTTGGTGTGTATGTCGACATAGGTCAACATGGACTCCATATAAGTGCACAGCGTCCGCTCGCCATGCTTCGGGCACGGTGCCTCGCTGCGCTCGGCACACTATTATATTCCTCCTCCAGGTCCGCTGGTATGGTAAAGTATGAACAAGTCGGTTTCTATGAAAAACTCATGTCGGCATTTTGGCCTGTCAACATTTTACATGTCGGTATTTTGACCTTGTCTGTGTTTTAAATGTCGGTATTTTGTCCATGTTGGGATTTTGACCGTCTGTCAATTGCTGTCGGGATTTCGACCGCCGGGATTTTGATTGTCGGTAAATTGACTGCATCCCCTCACAACATGCTCATTAAATCATTTTATAAAAGCACCATGGCCAGAGGAATGTACAGTATTATTTTCACCTTTTGGTAATGCTATGTTTACGTTTTCACTAGCACAGAAGGCACTCAGCATGTTTAGAAGTGAGAATATTAGTTGCCGACTTGTGCTTCTCCTTCTGAGCTATGGCGCTTGCTTGGACACAATATTAATACATATTACATCATATTTACACATCAGCATTTATGGCACATGAGGGTATGGCTCCCAGGAGTCCAGTATTTCCCTTGACAGATGTGTTTTATTTCCACTAGAAATCATTAACACAATCGTTGTTGAAACTATTGTGGTTACCGTTTTACCTTATTTGCCTGGCAAAGGAAACATGGGGGGGCTTGGACTTGTGTTACAATTTAAATGAACAAACCTTGACTCGAGTGCTCTAAAGCAGTGCTTTCAACGTTACATGAGCAAATTCCAAAGTCAGAAATCTAAAGGCTTGTTTGACTAAAGTGACTCAGTGGTTAAAGGCACCAATATTATGAAAGGTGTGTCATCTGCCTCAAGCCATAGACTCACTCTGGAAGTCTATCATCTACTTCCTCTCTGAAAAAATAAGGGGAACACCTCCAGGTACACCCTGCCACCTCCTATTTTGCTCATTAAATAGATTTGTATATAAGATCTGCAAAGAGTCTACTGATAACAGATATGTCCTGATACATTCCCCATCAAGCAATATGCTTTCAATTACCAAAATGTTGACATTTTCATTTGCACAGAGCTGGAGTACCTCAGCTCAATGCATAGTTACAATGGCTCTATAAGATACATACAGTAGACTGTACTAAATGATTGCTGGTCCAAGCTCAACACAAGATATTGTAATCAGACAGTACACAGGCCAGACCCATAGGGGCATATTCACTTACTCAGTCTAAATATACTGCGTTTCTGAAGAATACAACAGCTACAAAAAAAGTGCAAAGCAGCTCTGAACATTTTTGTCGGGCAAGAAAATGACAATACAATGGCCCTCATTCCGAGTTGATCGCTCGCTAGCTGCTTTTAGCAGCAGTGCAAACGCTAGGCTGCTGCCCTCTGGGAGTGTATCTTAGCTTAGCAGAAGTGCGAACGAAAGATTAGCAGAATAGTGAAATTTTTTCAAGCAGTTTCTGAGTAGCTCCAGACCTACTCCTAGATTGCGATCACTTCAGTCTGTTTAGTTCCTGCTTTGACGTCACAAACACGCCCTGCGTCCGGCCAGCCATACCACCGTTTCCCCAGGCACGCCTGCGTTTTCACCTGACACGCCTGCGTTTTTTAGCACTCCCGGAAAACGCTCAGTTACCACCCAGAAACACCCACTTCCTGTCAAACACTCACCAATCAACAGAGCGACGGAAAAGAGTCGCTCGACCTTGTGTGAAACTGCATAGTTTTTTGTGAAAGTACGTCGCGCCTGCGCACTGCGGCCCGTACGCATGCGCAGAAATGCAGATTTTTAGCCTGATAGCTGCGCTGCGAACAACAGCAGCTAGCGATCAACTCGGAATGACCCCCAATGTGCCGCCAAATATCAGACTCATAACAGGGTCATAACCAGAATTTCTTACTGGCACTATGAACGCACACTATGTCACAAAAAAAGAAATGACATTTGCCCTGTACTCAATGTTCCACTTGGTAAATGACTTTTAATGTGTAGACTCACACAACCTAGAGGCATATTAGATACACACTGATTCATCGGGCCTGATAAAATTACACAGTTGCACTTAAGAAAATAAGATTTTACTCACCGATAAATCTATTTCTCGTAGTCCGTAGTGGATGCTGGGGACTCCGTCAGGACCATGGGGAATAGCGGCTCCGCAGGAGACAGGGCACAAAAAGTAAAAGCTTTTGGACCTAGGTGGTGTGCACTGGCTCCTCCCCCTATGACCCTCCTCCAAGCCTCAGTTAGGATACTGTGCCCGGACGAGCGTACACAATAAGGAAGGATTTTGAATCCCGGGTAAGACTCATACCAGCCACACCAATCACACCGTACAACTTGTGATCTGAACCCAGTTAACAGTATGATAACAGAGGAGCCTCTGAAAAGATGGCTCACTACAACAAAAACCCGATTTTGTTAACAATAACTATGTACAAGTATTGCAGACACTCCGCACTTGGGATGGGCGCCCAGCATCCACTACGGACTACGAGAAATAGATTTATCGGTGAGTAAAATCTTATTTTCTCTAACGTCCTAAGTGGATGCTGGGGACTCCGTCAGGACCATGGGGATTATACCAAAGCTCCCAAACGGGCGGGAGAGTGCGGATGACTCTGCAGCACCGAATGAGAGAACTCCAGGTCCTCCTCAGCCAGGGTATCAAATTTGTAGAATTTAGCAAACGTGTTTGCCCCTGACCAAGTAGCTGCTCGGCAAAGTTGTAAAGCCGAGACCCTTCGGGCAGCCGCCCAAGATGAGCCCACTTTCCTTGTGGAATGGGCTTTTACAGATTTTGGCTGTGGCAGGCCTGCCACAGAATGTGCAAGCTGAATTGTACTACAAATCCAACGCGCAATAGTCTGCTTAGAAGCAGGAGCACCCAGCTTGTTGGGTGCATACAGGATAAACAGCGAGTCAGATTTCCTGACTCCAGCCGTCCTGGAAACATATATTTTCAGGGCCCTGACTACGTCCAGCAACTTGGAGTCCTCCAAGTCCCTAGTAGCCGCAGGCACCACAATAGGTTGGTTTAGGTGAAACGCTGAAACCACCTTAGGAAGAAATTGAGGACGAGTCCTCAATTCCGCCCTATCCGAATGAAATATCAGGTAAGGGCTTTTATAGGATAAAGCCGCCAATTCAGATACTCGCCTGGCAGAAGCCAGGGCCAACAACATTACCACTTTCCATGTGAGATATTTTAATTCCACTGTGGCAAGTGGCTCAAACCAATGTGATTTTAGGAATCCCAAAACTACATTGAGATCCCAAGGTGCCACTGGGGGCACAAAGGGAGGCTGTATATGCAGTACCCCTTTTACAAAAGTCTGAACTTCAGGAAATGAAGCCAATTCTCTCTGAAAGAAAATCGACAAGGCCGAAATTTGAACCTTAATGGACCCTAACTTTAGGCCCATGGACAGTCCTGTTTGCAGGAAATGTAGGAAACGACCTAGTTGAAATTCCTCTGTCGGGGCCTTCTTGGTCTCGCACCACGCAACATATTTTCGCAAAATACGGTGATAATGCTGTGCAGTTACATCCTTCCTAGCTTAAAACAGGGTAGGAATAACTTCATCTGGAATGCCTTTTTCCTTCAGAATCCGGCGTTCAACCGCCATGCCGTCAAACGCAGCCGCGGTAAGTCTTGGAACAGACAGGGTCCCTGCTGAAGCAGGTCTCTTCTTAGCGGCAGAGGCCACGGGTCCTCTGTGAGCATCTCTTGAAGTTCCGGGTACCAAGTCCTTCTTGGCAAATCCGGAGCCACTAGTATAGTTCTTACTCCTCTCCGTCTTATAATTCTCAGTACCTTGGGTAAGAGAGGCAGAGGAGGGAACACATACACCGACTGGAACACCCAAGGTGTTACCAGAGCGTCCACAGCTATTGCCTGCGGGTCTCTTGACCTGGCGCAATACCTGTCTAGTTTTTTGTTGAGGCGTGACGCCATCATGTCCACCTTTGGTTTTTCCCAACGGTTCACAATCATGAGGAAGACTTCCGGATGAAGTCCCCACTCTCCCGGGTGTAGGTCGTGTCTGCTGAGGAAGTCTGCTTCCCAGTTGTCCACTCCCGGAATGAACACTGCTGACAGTGCTATCACATGATTTTCCGCCCATTGCAGAATCCTTGCAGCTTCTGTCATTGCCCTCCTGCTTCTTGCGCCGCCCTGCCTGTTTATGTGGGCGACTGCTGTGATGTTGTCCGACTGGATCAACACCGGCTGACCCTGAAGCAGAGGCTTTGCTAGGCTTAGAGCATTGTAAATTGCCCTTAGTTCCAGTATATTTATGTGAAGTGAAGTCTCCAGGCTTGACCACACTCCCTGGAAGTTTCTTCCTTGTGTGACTGCTCCCCAGCCTCTCAGGCTGGCATCCGTGGTCACCAGGATCCAGTCCTGAATGCCGAATCTGCGGCCCTCTAGGAGATGAGCACTTTGCAGCCACCACAGAAGAGATACCCTTGTCCTTGGAGACAGGGTTATTTTCTGATGCATCTGAAGATGCGATCCGGACCATTTGTCCAGCAGATCCCACTGAAAAATTCTTGCGTGGAATCTGCCGAATGGAATCGCTTCGTAAGAAGCCACCATTTTTCCCAGGACCCTTGTGCATTGATGCACTGACACCTTTCCTGGTTTTAGGAGGTTCCTGACTAGCTCGGATAACTCCCTGGCTTTCTCCTCCGGGAGAAACACCTTTTTCTGGACTGTGTCCAGAATCATCCCTAGGAACAGCAGACGTGTCGTCGGAATCAGCTGCGATTTGGGAATATTTAAAATCCACCCGTGCTGTTGTAGTACTTCTTGAGATAGTGCTACTCCGACTTCTAACTGTTCTCTGGACCTTGCCCTTATTAGGAGATCGTCCAAGTAAGGGATAATTAATACGCCTTTTCTTCGAAGAAGAATCATCATTTCGGCCATTACCTTGGTAAAGACCCGGGGTGCCGTGGACAATCCAAACGGCAGCGTCTGAAACTGATAATGACAGTTCTGTATTACGAAACTGAGATACCCTTGGTGAGAAGGGCAAATCGGGACATGGAGATAGGCATCCTTGATGTCCAGAGACACCATATAGTCCCCTTCTTCCAGGTTCGCTATCACTGCTCTGAGTGATTCCATCTTGAATTTGAACCTTTTGATATAAGTGTTCAAAGATTTTAGATTTAAAATCGGTCTCACCGAACCGTCTGGTTTCGGTACCACAAACAGTGTGGAGTAATATCCCTTCCCTTGTTGTAGGAGGGGTACTTTTATTATCACCTGTTGGGAGTACAGCTTGTGAATGGCTCCCAATACCGCCTCCCTGTCGGAGGGAGCTATTGGTAAAGCAGACTTCAGGAACCGGCGAGGGGGAGACGTCTCGAATTCCAATTTGTACCCCTGAGATACTACTTGCAGGATCCAGGGGTTCACTTGCGAGTGAGTCCACTGCGCGCTGAAATTTCTGAGACGACCTCCCACCGTACCTGAGTCTGCTTGTAAGGACCCAGCGTCATGCTGAGGACTTGGCAGAAGCGGAAGAGGGCTTCTGTTCTTGGGAAGGAGCTGTCTGCTGCAGTCTTTTTCCCCTTCCTCTACCCCGGGGCAGATATGACTGTCCTTTTGTCCGCTTGCCTTTATGGGAACGAAAGGACTGGTGCTGAAAAGACGGTGTCTTTTTCTGTTGAGAGGTGACTTGAGGTAAAAATGTGGATTTCCCAGCCGTTGCCGTGGTTACCAGGTCTGATAGACCGACCCCAAATAACTCCTCCCCTTTATACGGCAATACCTCCATGTGCCGTTTTGAATCCGCATCACCTGACCACTGTCGCGTCCATAACCCTGTTCTGGCAGAAATGGACAGCGCACTTACTCTTGATGCCAGAGTGCAAATATCTCTCTGTGCATCTCGCATATATAAAAATGCATCTTTTAATTGCTCAATAGTCAATAAAATACTGTCCCTATCCAGGGTATCAATATTCTCAGTCAGGGAGTCCGACCACGCCACCCCAGCACTGCACATCCAGGCTGAGGCGATTGCTGGTCGCAGTTTAACACCAGTATGTGTGTATATACTTTTAAGGATATTTTCCAGCCTCCTATCTGCTGGCTCCTTAAGGGCGGCCGTTTCTGGAGACGGTAACGCCACTTGTTTTGATAAGCATGTGAGCGCCTTATCTACCCTAGGGGGTGTTTCCCAACGAGCCCTAACCTCTGGTGGGAAGGGATATAGTGCCAATAATTTTTTAGAAATTAGCAGTTTTTTGTCGGGGGTAACCCACGCTTCATCACACACTTCATTCAATTCCTCTGATTCAGGAAAAACTACGGGTAGTTTTTTCACACCCCACATAATACCCCTTTTCGTGGTACTTGCAGTATCAGAGATGTGCAAAACCTCCTTCATTGCCGTGATCATGTAACGTGTGGCCCTACTGGAAAATACGTTTGTTTCTTCACCGTCGACACTGGAGTCAGTGTCTGTGTCTGGGTCCGTGTCGACCCACTGAGGTAACGGGCGTTTTATAGCCCCTGACGGTGTTTGAGACGCCTGGACAGGCACTAACTGAGCTGCCGGCTGTCTCATGTCGTCAACAGTTTTTTGTAACGTGCCGACACTGTCACGTAATTCCTTAATTACGGCCATCCATTCAGGTGTCGACTCCCTAGGGGGTGACATCACCATTATAGGCAATTGCTCCGCCTCCACATCATTTTCCTCCTCATACATGTCGACACACACGTACCGACACCCAGCACACACACAGGGAATGCTCTGATAGAGGACAGGACCCCACTTAGCCCCTTGGGGAGACAGAGGGAGAGTTTGCCAGCACACACCAGAGCGCTATATATGTATAGGGACAACCTTACAATAAGTGTCTATCCCTTATAGCTGCTTATATCTGTTATTTTGCCAAATAAGTGCCCCCCTCTCTTTTTTACCCTGTTTCTGTAGTGCAGGATGCAGGGGAGATTCTGGGAGCCTTCCTACCAGCGGAGCTGTGTGGGAAAAATGGCGCTGTGTGCTGAGGAGATAGGCCCCGCCCCCTTCTCGGCGGGCTCTTCTCCCGCTTTTTTCTGGAAAACTGGCAGGGGTTAAATACATCCATATAGCCCAGGAGCTATATGTGATGTATTTTTTGCCAAATAAGGTAAATTCATTGCTTCCAGGGCGCCCCCCCCCCCAGCGCCCTGCACCCTCAGTGACCGAAGTGTGAAGTGTGCTGAGAGCAATGGCGCACAGCTGCAGTGCTGTGCGCTACCTTATGAAGACAGGAAAGTCTTCTGCCGCCGATTTATGGACCTCTTCTTGCTTCAGCATCTGTAAGGGGGCCGGCGGCGCGGCTCCGGGACCCATCCATGGCTGGGCCTGTGATCGTCCCTCTGGAGCTAATGTCCAGTAGCCAAGAAGCCCAATCCACTCTGCACGCAGGTGAGTTCGCTTCTTCTCCCCTTAGTCCCACGCTGCAGTGAGCCTGTTGCCAGCAGGACTCACTGAAAATAAAAAAACCTAAGTATACTTTTACTTCTAAGCAGCTCAGGAGAGCCACCTAGATTGCACCCTTCTCGGCCGGGCACAAAGATCTAACTGAGGCTTGGAGGAGGGTCATAGGGGGAGGAGCCAGTGCACACCACCTAGGTCCAAAAGCTTTTACTTTTTGTGCCCTGTCTCCTGCGGAGCCGCTATTCCCCATGGTCCTGACGGAGTCCCCAGCATCCACTTAGGACGTTAGAGAAAATAGGATTTTAATACCTACCGGTAAATCCTTTTCTCATAGTCCGTAGAGGATGCTGGGGTCACATTGAGAACCATGGGGTATAGACGGGATCCGCAGGAGACATGGGCACTTTAAGACTTTCAAAGGGTGTGAACTGGCTCCTCCCTTTATGCCCCTCCTCCAGACTCCAGTTATAGGAACTGTGCCCAGGGAGACGGACATTTCGAGGAAAGGATTTATTGTTAAACCACGGTGAGCATCTTACCAGCTCACACCTCAAGTATGCCGCAGAACGTGGCATTCAACAGAATACAAGCCAACGGCATGAACAATTTCAGCAATATGCTGACAAGAACCGTAACACCATATGTGTGTAACCACAAATAATAACTGCAGATACAGTACGCACTGGGACGGGCGCCCAGCATCCTCTACGGACTAAGAGAAAAGGATTTACCGGTAGGTATTAAAATCCTATTTTTTCATACGTCCTAGAGGATGCTGGGGCCACATTCAGAACCATGGGGTTAAACCAAAGCTCTAGAACGGGCGGGAGAGTGCGAATGACTCTGCAGTACCGAATGACCAAACTTGAGGTCATCATCGGTCAAGGTATCAAACTTGTAAAACTTAGCCAAAGTGTTCGAACCCGACCAAGTAGCTGCTCGGCAACGTTGTAACGCCGAGACCAACCTGGGCATCTGCCCAGGACGAGCCCACCTTTCTAGTAGAATGGGCCTTCACCGATTCCGGTAACGACAATCCAGCCGTGGAATGAGCCTGCTGAACCGTATTACAGATCCAGCGTGCAAAGGTCTGCTTGGAAGCAGGACATCTAATCTTGATGGGAGTATACAGGACAAACAGAGCCTCTGTTTCCCTAATCTGAGCCGTTCTGGCGACAGAAACTTTTCAAAGCTCTGACCACATCCAGAAATTTCGATTCAAATAAAGCGTCAGTAGCCACTGGCACCACAATAGGTAGGTTCATGTGGAAAATGAAACCACTTTCGTCAGAAATCGTGAACGAGTTTTCAACTCTGCTCTAACTTCATGGAAAAACAAATAAGGCTCTTGTGAGACAAGACCGCTAACTCAGACACCCGCCTCGCGGATGCCAAGGCCAATCGGATGACCACTTTCCAAACGAGGAATTCTAATTCCACCTTTCGTAAGGTTCAAACCAATATGATTGAAGGAACTGCCACACCACATTAATAACCCATGGTGCCACTGGGGGCACAAATGGAGGTTGGATGTGCAACACACCCTTCACGAAAGTCTGAACTTCTGGAAGGGAGGCCAATTGTTTTTGAAAGAAAACCGATAAGGCTGAAAGTGTACCTTAATTGAGCACAAACTTAGGCCCGCATCCACACCTGCCCGTAGAAAATGGAGAAACCGTCCTAGCTGAAATTCCTCCGTAGGAGCCTTCTTGGATTTCCACCAAGAAAACATATTTTCTCCAAAATGGTGGTAATGTTTAGACGTTACTCATTTCCTGGCCTGAATAAGTGTGGAAATGACTTCACTGGGAATACCCTTTCAGACTAGGATCTAGCGTTCAACCGCCATGTCGTCAAACGTAGCCGCGGTAAGTTTTGAAACACTCACGACCCCTGCTGTAACAGGTCCTCGTGGAAAGGAAGAGGCCAGGGATCTCCTACGAGTGATTCCTGGAGATCTGGATACCAAGCCCTCCTTGGCCAGTCTGGGACAATGAAGATCACTTGAATCTTTGTTCTTCTTATGATCTATAGAACTTTTGGAATGAGAGGAAGTGTAGGGAATAATAAGAATTTACTTACCGATAATTCTATTTCTCATAGTCCGTAGTGGATGCTGGGAACTCCGTAAGGACCATGGGGAATAGCGGCTCCGCAGGAGACTGGGCACAAAAAGTAAAAGCTTTAGACTAGCTGGTGTGCACTGGCTCCTCCCCCTATGACCCTCCTCCAAGCCTCAGTTAAGATACTGTGCCCGGACGAGTGTACATAATAAGGAAGGATCTAGAATCCCGGGTAAGACTCATACCAGCCACACCAATCACACCGTACAATTCGTGATCTGAACCCAGTTAACAGTATGATAACCGTAGGAGCCTCTGAAAAGATGGCTTCCAACAATAAACAACCCGATTTGTTTGTAACAATAACTATATACAAGTATTGCAGACAATCCGCACTTGGGATGGGCGCCCAGCATCCACTACGGACTATGAGAAATAGAATTATCGGTAAGTAAATTCTTATTTTCTCTGACGTCCTAGTGGATGCTGGGAACTCCGTAAGGACCATGGGGATTATACCAAAGCTCCCAAACGGGCGGGAGAGTGCGGATGACTCTGCAGCACCGAATGAGAGAACTCCAGGTCCTCCTCAGCCAGGGTATCAAATTTGTAGAATTTAGCAAACGTGTTTGCCCCTGACCAAGTAGCTGCTCGGCAAAGTTGTAAAGCCGAGACCCCTCGGGCAGCCGCCCAAGATGAGCCCACCTTCCTTGTGGAATGGGCTTTTACAGATTTTGGCTGTGGCAGGCCTGCCACAGAATGTGCAAGTTGAATTGTACTATAAATCCAACGAGCAATCGTCTGCTTAGAAGCAGGAGCACCCAGCTCGTTGGGTGCATACAGTATAAACAGTGAGTCAGATTTTCTGACTCCAGCCGTCCTGGAAATATATATTTTCAGGGCCCTGACTACGTCCAGCAACTTGGAGTCCTCCAAGTCCCTAGTAGCCACAGGTACCACAATAGGTTGATTCATGTGAAACGCTGAAACCACCTTAGGGAGAAATTGAGGACGAGTCCTCAATTCCGCCCTATCCGAATGAAATATCAGGTAAGGGCTTTTATATGATAAAGCCGCCAATTCTGATACGCGCCTGGCTGAAGCCAGGGCCAACAGCATTACCACTTTCCATGTGAGATATTTCAAATCCACTGTGGCAAGTGGTTCAAACCAATGTGATTTTAGGAACCCTAAAACTACATTGAGATCCCAAGGTGCCACTGGAGGCACAAAAGGAGGCTGTATATGCAGTACCCCTTTGACAAACGTCTGAACTTCAGGCACTGAAGCCAGTTCTTTCTGGAAGAAGATCGACAGGGCCGAAATTTGAACCTTAATGGATCCTAATTTTAGGCCCATAGACAATCCTGCTTGCAGGAAATGTAGGAAACGACCTAGTTGAAATTCCTCCGTAGGGGCCTTCTTGGCCTCACACCACGCAACATATTTTCGCCAAATGCGATGATAATGTTTTGCAGTTACATCCTTCCTGGCCTTGATCAGGGTAGGGATGACTTCATCTGGAATGCCTTTTTCCTTCAGGATCCGGCGTTCAACCGCCATGCCGTCAAACGCAGCCGCGGTAAGTCTTGGAACAGACAAGGTCCCTGCTGGAGCAGGTCCTTCCTTAGAGGTAGAGGCCACGGGTCCTCCGTGAGCATCTCTTGCAGCTCCGGGTACCAAGTTCTTCTTGGCCAATCCGGAGCCACGAGTATCGTTCTTACTCCTCTCCTTCTTATGATTCTCAGTACTTTTGGTATGAGAGGAAGAGGAGGGAACACATATACCGACTGGAACACCCACGGAGTTACCAGAGCGTCCACCGCTATTGCCTGAGGGTCCCTTGACCTGGCGCAATATCTGTCCAGTTTCTTGTTGAGACGGGACGCCATCATGTCCACCTTTGGTTTTTCCCAACGGTTTACAATCACTTGGAAGACTTCTGGATGAAGTCCCCACTCCCCCGGGTGGAGGTCGTGTCTGCTGAGGAAGTCTGCTTCCCAGTTGTCCACTCCCGGAATGAACACTGCTGACAGTGCTATCACATGATTTTCCGCCCAGCGGAGAATCCTTGCAGCTTCTGCCATTGCCCTCCTGCTTCTTGTGCCGCCCTGTCTGTTTACGTGGGCGACAGCCGTGATGTTGTCCGACTGGATCAATACCGGTTGACCCTGAAGCAGAGGCCTTGCTTGACTTAGGGCATTGTAAATGGCCCTTAGCTCTAGGATATTTATGTGAAGAGACGTTTCCATGCTTGACCACAAGCCCTGGAAATTTCTTCCCTGTGTGACTGCTCCCCAGCCTCTCAGGCTGGCATCCGTGGTTACCAGCATCCAATCCTGAATGCTGAATCTGCGGCCCTCTAGAAGATGAGCCTTCTGTAACCACCACAGGAGAGATACCCTTGTCCTTGGAGATAGGGTTATCCGCTGATGCATCTGAAGATGCGATCCGGACCATTTGTCCAGCAGATCCCACTGAAAAGTTCTTGCATGGAATCTTCCGAATGGAATCGCTTCGTAAGAAGCCACCATTTTTCTCAGGACTCTCGTGCACTGATGCACTGACACTTGTCCTGGTTTTAGGAGGTTCCTGACTAGCTCGGATAACTCCCTGGCCTTCTCCTCCGGGAGAAACACCTTTTTCTGGACTGTGTCCAGAATCATCCCTAGGAACAGTAGACGTGTTGTTGGAATCAGCTGTGATTTTGGGATATTTAGAATCCACCCGTGCTGACGTAGCACTACCTGAGATAGTGCTACTCCGACCTCTAACTGTTCCCTGGACCTTGCCCTTATCAGGAGATCGTCCAAGTAAGGGATAATTAATACGCCTTTTCTTCGAAGAAGAATCATCATTTCGGCCATTACCTTGGTAAAGACCCGTGGTGCCGTGGACAATCCAAACGGCAGCGTCTGAAACTGATAATGACAGTTTTGTATCACAAACCTGAGGTACCCTTGGTGAGAAGGGTAGATTGGGACATGGAGATAAGCATCCTTGATGTCTAGAGATACCATATAGTCCCCTTCTTCCAGGTTCGCTATCACTGCTCTGAGTGACTCCATCTTGAATTTGAACCTTTTTATGTAAGTGTTCAAAGATTTTAGATTTAAAATTGGTCTCACCGAGCCGTCCGGCTTCGGTACCACAAACAGCGTGGAATAATACCCCTTTCCCTGTTGTAGGAGGGGTACCTTGATTATCACCTGCTGGGAATACAGCTTGTGAATAGCTTCCAATACTGCCTCCCTGTCGGAAGGAGACGTTGGTAGAGCAGACTTCAGGAACCGGCGAGGGGGAGACGTCTCGAATTCCAATTTGTACCCCTGTGATACTACCTGCAGGATCCAGGGGTCCACTTGCGAGTGAGCCCACTGCGCGCTGAAATTCTTGAGACGGCCCCCCACCGTGCCCGAGTCTGCTTGCAGAGCCCCAGCGTCATGCTGAGGACTTGGCAGAAGCGGGGGAGGGCTTCTGCTCCTGGGAAGAGGCTGCATGGTGCAGTCTTTTTCCCCTTCCTCTGCCCCGGGGCAGGAACGAGCGGCCTTTTTCCCTCTTGCCCTTATAGGGACGAAAGGACTGGGTTTGAAAAGACGGTGTCTTTTTCTGATGAGAGGTGACCTGGGGTAAAAAGGTGGATTTTCCAGCCGTTGCCGTGGCCACCAGGTCCGATAGACCGACCCCAAATAACTCCTCCCCTTTATACGGCAATACTTCCATATGTCGTTTGGAATCCGCATCACCTGACCACTGTCGCGTCCATAACGTTCTTCTGGCAGAAATGGACATCGCACTTACTCTAGATGCCAGGGTGCAAATATCCCTCTGTGCATCTCGCATATATAGTAATGCATCCTTTAAATGCTCTATAGTTAATAATATACTGTCCCTATCCAGGGTATCAATATTTTCAGTCAGGGAATCCGACCAAGCCACTCCAGCGCTGCACATCCAGGCTGAGGCGATCGCTGGTCGCAGTATAACACCGGTATGTGTGTATATACCTTTTAAGATATTTTCCAGCCTTCTATCAGCTGGTTCCTTGAGAGCGGCCGTATCAGGAGACGGTAACGCCACTTGTTTTGATAAGCGTGTGAGCGCCTTATCTACCCTAGGGGGTGTTTCCCAACGTGCCCTAACCTCTGGCGGGAAAGGGTATAGTGCCAATAATTTATTAAAAATCAGCAGTTTTTTATCGGGGGAAACCCACGCTTTATCACACACCTCATTTAATTCATCTGACTCAGGAAAAACCACTGGTAGTTTTTTCACACCCCACATAATACCCTTTTTTGTGGTACTTGTAGTGTCAGAAATGTTCAATGCCTCCTTCATTGCCGTGATCATGTAACGTGTGGCCCTACTGGACATTACGTTTGTCTCGTCACCGTCGACACTGGATTCAGTATCCGTGTCAGGGTCTGTGTCGACCATCTGAGGTCACGGGCGTTTTAGCGCCCCTGACGGTGTCTGAGACGCCTGAACAGGCACTAATTGATTTCATGTCGTCAACAGTTTTTTGCAAAGTGCTGACATTGTCACGTAATTCTTTAATTACTACCATCCAGTCAGGTGTCGACTCCCTAGGGGGTGACATCACTAACACAGGCAATTGCTCTGCTTCCACATCATTTTCCTCCTCATACATGTCGACACAATCGTACCGACACCCAGCACACACACAGGGAATGCTCTGATAGAGGACAGGACCCCACTAGCCCTTTGGGGAGACAGAGGGAGAGTTTGCCAGCACACACCAGAGCGCTATATATATACAGGGATAACCTTATATAAGTGTTACTCCCTGTTATAGCTGCTGTATTTATATATTAGCTGCCAATAGTGCCCCCCTCTCTGTTTTACCCTGTTTCTGTAGTGCAGGACTGCAGGGGAGAGTCAGGGAGCCGTCCTTCCAGCGGAGCTGTGAAAGAAAATGGCGCTTGTGTGCTGAGGAGAAAGGCTCCGCCCCCTTCACGGCGGCCTTTTCTCCCGCTTTTTTCAGGAAACTGGCAGGGGATAAATGCATCCATATAGCCCAGGAGCTATATGTGATGCATTTTTTTTAGCCATATAAGGTTTTTATATCGTTTTTATTGCGTCTCAGGGCGCTCCCCCCCAGCGCCCTGCACCCTCAGTGACCGGAGTGTGAAGTGTGCTGAGAGCAATGGCGCACAGCTGCAGTGCTGTGCGCTACCTTATTTGAAGACAGGAACGTCTTCTGCCGCCGCTTTCTCCGGACCTCTTCGCTCTTCTGGCTCTGTAAGGGGGCCGGCGGCGCGGCTCCGGGACCCATCCAGGCTGAACCTGTGATCGTCCCTCTGGAGCTAATGTCCAGTAGCCAAGAAGCCCAATCCACTCTGCAGTCAGGTGAGTTCGCTTCTTCTCCCCTTAGTCCCACGATGCAGTGAGCCTGTTGCCAGCAGGACTCACTGAAAATAAAAAACCTATTTAAACTTTTACTTCAAAGCAGCTCAGGAGAGCCACCTAGCTTGCACCCTTCTCGTTCGGGCACAAAAATCTAACTGAGGCTTGGAGGAGGGTCATAGGGGGAGGAGCCAGTGCACACCAGCTAGTCTAAAGCTTTTACTTTTTGTGCCCAGTCTCCTGCGGAGCCGCTATTCCCCATGGTCCTTACGGAGTTCCCAGCATCCACTAGGACGTCAGAGAAATATATATATCAACTGAAACACCCACGGTGTCACCAGTGCATCCACTGCTATTGCCTGAGGGTCCCTCAACCTGGAACAATATCTCTGAAGCTTCTTGTCTAGACGAGATGCCATCATGTCTATTTGAGGAAACACCCCGATGACTTGTCACTTCCGTGAAGACCTCTTGATGGAGGCCCCACTCTCCTGGATGGAGATCGTGCTTGCTGAGGAAGTCTGCTTCCCAGTTGTCCATTCCTGGAATGAAGATCGCTGACAGAGCGCTTGTATGTTTTTCCGCCCCGCTGAGAACCTTTGTGGCTTCTGCCATCACCGCTCTGCTTTTTGTTTCGCCCTGGCGGTTTATGTACGCTACTGCTGTTACATCGTCCAACTGGATCAATATGGGCAGATCGCGAAGATGTTTCGCTTGCAGAAGGCCGTTGTAAATGGCCCCTAACTCCAGAACGCTTATGTGGAGACAAGTTTCATGACTTGACTAGACCATCTTCCTTGGAAGATTGACCTTCGTGCGACTGCACTTTGCATCCGTGGTTACCAAAATCCAGTCCTGGATCTCGAACCTGCGCCCCTCTAGGAAGTGAGAGCTGTGTAGCCACCACAAGATTGTGATTCTGGTCTCAGAAGACAGGATAATCCTTTGGTGCATGTGTAGGTGGGATCCGGATCACTTGTTCAACAGATCCCCCTGGAACACTTCTGGCATGAAATCTGCCAAACTGAACGGCCTCGTAGGCCACAACCATCTTTCCCAGCAACCGAATGCATTGATAAATTCACACTTTTGACGGTTTCAGAACATGTCTGACCATGCTCTGAAGTTCCAGAACCTTCTTCACTGGAAGAAAAAACTCTAGTTCTGTGTACAATATGCTTCCCAAAAAAAATGACAGCCGCGTTGTTGGAAACAACTCTGCTTTAGGCAAGCTTAGGAGCCAACCATGTTGTTGAAAAACCGTCAGGGAGAGTGCAATGTTTTGCACCAACTGGTCCCTGGATCTCGCCTTTATCAGGAGATCGTCCAAGTACGGGATAATCGTGACTCCATGCTTTTGAAGGGGAACCAGCATTTCCGCCATTATGTCGGTGAAAAAACCTCGGAGCCGTGGATAGACCAAACGGCAACGTCAGAAACTGGCAATGACAATCCTGATTTGCACACCGCAGTGACGCCGAAGAAAATGCAAAATCTGCAAGTAGGCATTCTTTATGTCTACCGAAACAAGAAAACCTCTTTCCACCAGACTGAAAATCACTGTCCTGAGAGATTCCATCTTGAATTCAAGTCTCTTATGGTAGACATTGAGGGATTTCCGTTTAGGATTGGCCTCTGTCCGGTCTCGGAACCACGAAAAAGGCTTGATTAACGGCTTTACCCTGGTGTGACGGGGGGAACCCGGACAATGACATGATTCAGACACAATTTTTGTATTGTGTCGCATACTACCTCCCTGTTCGTCGGAGAACTGGTAAGGCCGATTTGAAAAAATCGTTGAGGTGAAACGTCTCGAAAACTGCCAGTTTTCCAAATGAATCCAGAACTGACTGAAGAATTTTTTATTTATTTATTTTTAAGACGCGCCCCCACCGGTGTGGACTCCCGCAAGAGAGCCCCAGTGGCATGCGGTGGATTCGACAGACTCAGAGGATGATTTCTGCACCTGTGATCTGGAAGAGGCTGCGGACATCTTCCCTCTTCCCTTTCCTAAACCTGCAAAGAAAATGGAATCTAACTTCTTGTGCATCTATTGGGTTGAAATGACGGCATCCGATAATGATGCGTCTTCATTCATTGTGATTGACCATAGGGCCAGAAGGTTGACTTACCTGCGGCCGTTGCATGAGAACAAATCAACTAGGCCATCACCAAACAAGGCTTCACCTTCCTAGGGAAGAGACTCCATTTCTTCTTGAAGTCAGCATCAGCATTTCCACTGGTGAATGCACAACGATCGCCTACCCGAGACCGCTATAGAAATGGCCTGTGAATCCAAGAGTCCAATTTCCCCTGCAGTCTCACTTAAGCATGCTGCAGCGTCCTTGATATGACCCTACGTAAGGAGTATCTCATCTCCCTTCAGGGTATCTATATCGGACGACAAGGTATCCTATCATTTTTGAATACTACTACTCATTGTGACATGGTCCCATGCCAAGCATGGAGTGACTCACACTATATTCTGTCAGCAGCGGGAACAAATAACCATCGGAAGCCACCAGGATTCTTTCTCAAACAGAGCGCTCAGTATATGAGATTAGCTATCCGTATATATCTATACATACATATACATACTATATACATACAAACATATATTAATCCACATACATATATAGACCCTCCGTCTGGGACAGCAGGGTTCTCCGTGACGTTAATACGTCCTTAATTGTACTGCACAATATTGGATCTAATCAGGAAACAATCTGGTCGACACAGGAATCAGTATCCGTGTCAGTATATGGGAGTAGCAACTGGGCAAAATAAAAAAATTTGCGACCCCGAGGGGTCTAAGGGAAAAAAAATAAAAATAGCTATGAACATCACATCCTCCATAGATATTTTTAAGTCTGTGTCTGGGATACACCTTTATGCAACCTTACTCTGATATGCGAATATTATTTTATTACCCAGTCAGTTATTAGTGGTGCCGACAGGGCCACCCACACATGTCCTTGTCCCAAATATAGTTTTCTCCTGGGAAAAAACATTCAGCGCTTTTATATTATAATACAAACACCATATATCTGCGCCCCCCCCCCCCCCTGTTTTTGTACCCTGATACAAGTCAGTAGTAAAGGGAAGACCAGCGTTTCTCTTGTGAGGAGAAAATGGCGCTGCTTAGTGTGCTGGCTTAGTGAGAAAGAAGCCCCGTCCCTGTAATGGCGCGCTTCACTCATTCCTAAATAAATAAAGAATTATACTGGCGGGGGTAGGACAATGTGCCTTTTGCCATAAACAAGGTTTTATGCAGCCCAGGGCGCCCCCCCCTGCGCCCTGCAGTCGTCAGCAGTGTGTGTGTGTGAGCTGTGAGGAAGAAGCTCCGCCGCCGTAAAGGCGCGCTTCTATCCCGCAATTTTCAACAAATATTTATACTGGCGGGGGTTAGGACAGTGCCTTGGCACTAATGTCGCCTTTTGCCAGTGTCAAAATGAGGATTTATATGCTGCCCAGGCCCCCCCCACTGCACCTTGTAGTGTTGCTGCGTGTGGGAGCATGGCGCGCAGCGTGCGATCGCTGTGCGGTACCTCAGAATGCCGTCACTGAAGTCTTCTTTGCTTCTTCTACTCACCTGTCTTCTGACTTCTGGCTCTGTAAGGGGGGTGGCGGCCGGCTCTGGGAGCGAGCATGCAGGCGTACCTAGCGATCAAACCCTCAGGAGCTAATGGTGTTCAGTAGCCAAGAAGCAGAGCCTTTAAACTCACTGGAAGTAGGTCATACTTCTCTCCCCTTAGTCCCACGAAGCAGGGAGACTGTTGCCAGCAGTTCTCCCTGAAAATAAAAAACCTAACATAAGTCTTTTCCAAGAAACTCAGTAGAGCTCCTCAGAGTGCATCCAGTCTCACTGGGCACAATTCTAAACTGGAGTCTGGAGGAGGGGCATAGAGGGAGGAGCCAGTTCACACCCTTTGAAAGTCTTAAAGTGCCCATGTCTCCTGCGGATCCCGTCTATACCCCATGGTTCTGAATGTGACCCCAGCATTCTCTAGGACGTATGAGAAATAAACGATTAGATGTTTATTTTTTATAAATCTATTTTACACAGTAGCAATGTTTTATTAATGAACATTAATATACATAATAGGCTGCCATTAAAGTTAAATGTGTAAAAATCTATTTGATATTTCAGTAGAGAAGGAAGTGCAATCCTTATTTCTTTATTTAATATTAGAGCTCTTTAAGCAATTTATTAGTTACTCATTACGGACTGCTATATTTCAAAATCTGTTTTGTTTTTTTTAGAAAAATAAAATCAGAATATGTATAGTCATAAAATGTCCTTTATATGGCAGCCTACTGTATATAGAGCAATACAACAATACAACCCACTCTGTGATAGGTCACAATGACAACATTAAGACCGTATTCAGAGTGGCATGTAGTTCATGTACTGCTGTGATTCTCATGGATTCTCAAGTGGGAAAATATGCAAATGGCCGTGTAAGCTTTCGCCTTGTGCACTACTGTGCAATGGCTGAACAAACCCTGTGACACCCACTATGCATATGTAAGCATTGCTCAAGTGCACTGGTGGATCTGATCTCTCCACATTGATGCACCATTGGTTGCAACATCGACTCCTTCAGCAGCCTCTGCCTTGCCCTAAAACCTTCTTAAGAAATGGCTATTGTGGCTGCGGTGAAACATAATACGCCAAGGACACCTTTTTTTGCAAATACTTTAGGCCACCTCCCAGCAATAACGTAACATGGCAGCCATGTGCTCTGTGCTGCCACGGAGCCTCCCACCCACAATTCCCCGGCTGCCCCATTCCTTGCTTATCACAAACAACCTGAACGCTGGGAGGGAGGGTGGGTCTATTCTGAGTCTGCTCCCCTGCTGCCTTGCAGGACACAGCAGTCGGGAATTGGAAGAAAGCAGGCAGCTTGGGAGCAAGGCAGATTCTGTCCCCAGAGCATGCTGCCCAGTGCGCCACACCGCATGCACTACCCTCCTGCACACCGCATGCACTACCAGTCTCCACCCTGAACTTCCCATGGAGGGTCATTGAGATGTGGAAGCACCAGTGATAGCTCTGTATGGTAATACAGCAGGAGGCATCTATTACAAGTAGACTCCTCCTGCTGCACTAGTGATCCAACCTGTGTCCTAGGACGCAGTCATCGGATCACTGATTTACCATCGGGCGGACTAAGGAACCCATGGGGATGTGTAAGATGCCCAACACAGAGGCCAAGAAATCTCCAACCAACGACAGAGATCCCTAGCCTCTTCCCTCCCCTTAAATGGTGGTGACCATCTCCATTTTCACAGATGAAGGCTGTCCCCATCCCCTTCCCATCCCCAAACAGCATCAGACTATATTGCGTATTGTTTTGCAGGACCCACTCGCACACATGCAGAATGGGTCATGCATATGCACAGAGTAACAAACATCAGTACTTTGAGCATCAGGTTGCACGTTCAACCAGAACTGAATGAGGTCCATGGATCGCAGAAGACATCTCAAGTCTAAGCAATGTCATATGCATTTGTGTATGCCACTGCACACATTTGTTCACGTGCGCTGTAAGGAATTTTTCTTTACTGTGCTCGCACTATTTTCCAATTATCGCTCCTAACAGCCATTTTTTCAACAGTGTCCACCTCTGGATCAGGCCCTCAGTCACTAAGCTCCTTCTGCTTTTCATTTATACATGAATAATAGCCTCATACATGGAATTTCAGTTTGGATCATTCCTTTATGGTTGGCTCTAGTAAAAAAAATTTGGTTAATTTTGATTACTATTTCTAGTATGCCTGTACCTTGACAAGCCCTACAACTAATGCATGTGCATGGATTCCATGTTCCATGTGTGAGAACTTCCAAAGATCTCCATTTACAACCAATAACCAATATACAATGGTTAACATGGGTAAATACAGGAGCTAGATCCTGGATGAAATGGTATGATGCCACCATGCATATTGCAGCACAAATACAATCAGCAGGTGAAAAAAAAATAAGAATTTACTCACCGGTAATTCTATTTCTCATAGTCCGTAGTGGATGCTGGGGACTCCGTAAGGACCATGGGGATTAGCGGCTCCGCAGGAGACTGGGCACAACTATAAAGAAAGCTTTTAGACTACTGGTGTGCACTGGCTCCTCCACTAAGACCCTCCTCCAGACCTCAGTTAGGATACTGTGCCCGGAAGAGCTGACACAATTAGGAAGGATTTTGAATCCCGGGTAAGACTCATACCAGCCACACCAATCACACCGTATAACTCGTGATACAATACCCAGTTAACAGCATGATAACAACTGAGCCTCTCAACAGATAGCTCAACAATAACCCTTTAGTTAAGCAATAACTATATACAAGTATTGCAGACAATCCGCACTTGGGATGGGCGCCCAGCATCCACTACGGGCTATGAGAAACAGAATTACCGGTGAGTAAATTCTTATTTTCTCTAACGTCCTAAGTGGATGCTGGGGACTCCGTAAGGACCATGGGGATTATACCAAAGCTCCCAAACGGGCGGGAGAGTGCGGATGACTCTGCAGCACCGAATGAGAGAACTCAAGGTCCTCCTCAGCCAGGGTATCAAATTTGTAGAATTTTGCAAACGTGTTTGCCCCTGACCAAGTAGCAGCTCGGCAAAGTTGAAGAGCCGAGACCCCTCGGGCAGCCGCCCAAGAAGAGCCCACTTTCCTCGTGGAATGGGATTTCACTGATTTAGGATGCGGCAGTCCAGCTGCAGAATGTGCAAGCTGAATCGTACTACAGATCCAGCAAGCAATAGTCTGCTTAGAAGCAGGTGCACCCAACTTGTTGGGCGCATACAGGATAAAGAGCGAGTCAGTCTTCCTGACTCCAGCTGTCCTGGAAACATACATTTTTAGGGCCCTGACTACATCCAACAACTTGGAAGCCTCCAAGTCATTTGTAGCCGCAGGCACCACGATAGGTTGGTTCAGATGAAAAGCTGATACCACTTTGGGGAGAAACTGGGGACGAGTCCTCAATTCTGCCCTATCCATATGGAAAATCAGATAAGGGCTTTTACATGACAAAGCCGCCAATTCTGAAACACGCCTGGCCGAAGCCAAGGCCAACAACATGACCACTTTCCACGTGAGATATTTCAAATCCACGGTTTTCAGTGGCTCAAACCAATGTGACTTTAGGAAATCCAACACCACGTTGAGATCCCAAGGTGCCACTGGAGGCACAAAAGGGGGCTGAATATGCAGCACTCCCTTAACAAAAGTTTGAACTTCAGGTAGTGAAGCCAATTCTCTCTGGAAGAAAATCGATAGAGCCGAAATCTGGACCTTAATGGAACCCAATTTAAGGCCCATAGTCACCCCTGACTGTAGGAAGTGCAGGAACCGGCCCAGCTGAAATTCTTCCGTTGGGGCCTTCCTGGCCTCACACCACGCAACATATTTTCGCCATATGCGGTGATAATGGTTTGCGGTTACTTCTTTCCTAGCTTTTATCAGCGTAGGAATGACTTCCTCCGGAATGCCCTTTTCCTTCAGGATCCGGTGTTCAACCGCCATGCCGTCAAACGCAGCCGCGGTAAGTCTTGGAACAGACAGGGCCCCTGCTGCAGCAGGTCCTGTCTGAGCGGTATATCCTGTCTGTCCGGATATCACGCTCTTCTTGGCCAATCCGGAACAATGAGTATAATTCTTACTCCTCTTCTCCTTATTATCCTCAGTACCTTTGGTATGAGAGGAAGAGGAGGGAACACATAAACCGATCGGTACACCCACGGTGTTACCAGAGCGTCCACAGCTATCGCCTGCGGGTCTCTCGACCTGGCGCAATATTTTTCTAGCTTTTTGTTTAGGCGGGACGCCATCATGTCCACCTGTGGTTTTTCCCACTGGTTTACAATCATTTGAAAAACTTCTGGATGAAGTCCCCACTCTCCCGGGCGGAGGTCGTGCCTGCTGAGGAAGTCTGCTTCGCAGTTGTCCACTCCCGGAATGAACACTGCTGACAGTGCTAACACGTGATTTTCCGCCCATCGGAGAATCCTTGTGGCTTCTGCCATCGCCGTCCTGCTTCTCGTGCCGCCCTGTCGATTTACATGGGCGACCGCCGTGATGTTGTCTGACTGGATCAGTACCGGCTGGTTTTGAAGCAGGGGTTTTGCCTGACTTAGGGCATTGTAAATGGCCCTTAGTTCCAGAATATTTATGTGCAGGGAAGTCTCCTGACTTGACCATAGTCCTTGGAAGTTTCTTCCCTGTGTGACTGCTCCCCAGCCTCGAAGGCTGGCATCCGTGGTCACCAGGACCCAGTCCTGTATGCCGAATCTGCGGCCCTCTTGAAGATGAGCACTCTGCAGCCACCACAGCAGAGACACCCTTGTCCTCGGAGACAGGGTTATCAGACGATGCATCTGAAGATGCGATCCGGACCACTTGTCCAACAGGTCCCACTGAAAGGTTCTTGCATGAAACCTGCCGAATGGAATCGCTTCGTAGGAAGCTACCATTTTTCCCAGGATCCGCGTGCAATGATGCACCGACACCTGTTTTGGTTTTAAGAGGCCTCTGACTAGAGATGACAGCTCTTTGGCCTTTTCCTCCGGGAGAAACACTTTTCTCTGTTCTGTATCCAGAACCATCCCTAGGAACAGCAGGCGTGTTGTAGGGACCAGCTGTGACTTTGGAATGTTTAGAATCCAGCCGTGCTGTTGTAGCACTTCCCGAGATAGTGCTACCCCTACCAACAACTGCTCTCTGGACCTCGCCTTTATCAGGAGATCGTCCAAGTACGGGATAATTAAAACTCCCTTCCTTCGAAGGAGTATCATCATTTCCGCCATTACCTTGGTAAAGACCCTCGGAGCCGTGGAGAGACCGAACGGCAACAACTGGAATTGGTAATGACAATTTTGTACCACAAACCTGAGGTACTCCTGGTGAGGATGGTAAATGGGGACATGTAGGTAAGCATCCTTGATGTCCAGCGATACCATGTAATCTCCCTCGTCCAGGCTCGCAATAACCGCCCTGAGCGATTCCATCTTGAACTTGAATTTTTTTATATATGTGTTCAAGGATTTCAAATTTAAAATGGGTCTCACCGAACCGTCCGGTTTCGGTACCACAAACATTGTGGAATAGTAACCCCTTCCTTGTTGAAGTAGGGGCACCTTTACTATCACTTGTTGTGAATACAGCTTTTGAATTGCCTGTAACACTGCCTCCCTGCCTGAGGGAGTGGTTGGCAAGGCAGATTTGAGGAAACGGCGGGGGGGAGACGTCTCGAATTCCAGTTTGTACCCCTGAGATACTACTTGAAGGATCCAGGGATCCACCCGTGAGCGAGCCCACTGATTGCTGAAATTTTTGAGACGGGCCCCCACCGTACCTGGCTCCGCCTGTGGAGCCCCAGCGTCATGCTGTGGACTTAGAGGAAGAGGGGGAGGACTTTTGCTCCTGGGAACTGGCTGTATGCTGCAGCTTTTTCCCTCTACCTCTGCCTCTGGGCAGAAAGGACGCGCCTTTAACCCGCTTGCCCCTATTGGGCCGAAAGGACTGTACCTGATAATACGGTGCTTTCTTTGGTTGTGAGGGAACATGGGGTAAAAATGTAGACTTCCCAGCTGTTGCTGTGGAAACGAGGTCCGAGAGACCATCCCCGAACAATTCCATACCCTTATAAGGCAGAACTTCCATGTGTCGTTTGGAATCTGCATCACCTGTCCACTGCCGAGTCCATAACCCTCTCCTGGCAGAAATGGATATTGCACTAATTTTGGATGCCAGCCGGCAAATATCCCTCTGTGCATCCCTCATGTATAAAAGTGCGTCTTTTATATGCGCTACGTTTAGCAAAATAGTGTCCCTGTCTAGGGTATCTATATTTTCTGACAGGGAATCTGACCACGCAGCAGCAGGGCTGCACATCCAGGCTGAAGCTATAGCCGGTCTCAGTATCACACCTGTGTGTGTATATATAGATTTCAGGATAGCCTCCTGCTTTCTATCAGCAGATTCCTTCAGGGCGGCCGTATCCGGAGACGGTAGTGCCACCTTCTTTGACAAGCGTGTGAGCGCTTTATCCACCCTAGGGGATGTTTCCCAGCGTGACCTATCCTCTGGCGGGAAAGGGTACGCCATTAGTAACCTCTTAGAAATTACCATCTTTTTATCAGGGGAAGCCCACGCTTCTTCACACACTTCATTTAACCCTTCAGATGGAGGAAAAGCTACTGGTAGTTTTTTCTCTCCAAACATTATACCCTTTTTTGTGGTACCGGGGGTAACATCAGAAATGTGCAACACATTTTTCATAGCCTCAATCATGTAACGTGTGGCCCTACTGGAAGTTACATTAGTCTCTTCGTCGTCGACACTGGAGTTAGTATCCGTGTCGACATCTGTGTCAACCATCTGAGGTAGCGGGCGTTTTAGAGCCCCTGATGGTTTTTGAGACGCCTGGGCAGGCACAGGCTGAGAAGCCGGCTGTCCCACATTAGGTATGTCGTCAAACCTTTTATGTAAGGAGTCGACACTATCACGTAATTCCTTCCACAGCACCATCCACTCAGGTGTCGACCCCGCAGGGGGTGACATCACATTTACAGGCATCTGCTCCGCCTCCACATAAGCCTCCTCATCAAACATGTCGACACAGCCGTACCGACACACCGCAAACACACAGGGAATGCTCTGACAGAGGACAGGACCCCACAAAGCCCTTTGGGGAGACAGAGAGAGAGTATGCCAGCACACACCAGAGCGCTATATAACACTGGGATCCCACTATCAATGAGTGTTTTCCCTATAGCTGCTTTTTTATATATATTACATATATATAATATCTATACTGCGCCTAAATTTAGTGCCCCCCCTCTCTTTTTTACCCTTCTGTAGTATTCTTAGACTGCAGGGGAGAGTCAGGGAGCTTCCTTCCAGCGGAACTGTGAGGGAAAAATGGCGCCAGTGTGCTGAGGGAGAAGCCCCGCCCCCTTTTCGGAGGACTTTCTCCCGCTTTTTCTGTAATACTGGCAGGGGTAATTTTACATCTATATAGCCTCTGGGACTATATATGATGTATATTTTGCCAGCCAGGGTGTTATTTATTGCCCTCAGGGCGCCCCCCCACCAAGCGCCCTGCACCCATCAGTGACCGAAGTGTGAGGTGTACATGAGGAGCAATGGCGCACAGCTGCAGTGCTGTGCGCTACCTTGGTGAAGACCGAAGTCTTCTGCCGCCGATTTTCCGGACCTTCTTCGTGCTTCTGGCTCTGTAAGGGGGGCGGCGGCGCGGTTCCGGGAACGAACACCAAGGTCGGGTCCTGCGGTCGATCCCTCTGGAGCTAATGGTGTCCAGTAGCCTAAGAAGCCCAAACTACCACCTGTTAGGTAGGTTCGCTTCTTCTCCCCTTAGTCCCTCGCTGCAGTGAGTCTGTTGCCAGCAGATCTCACTGAAAATAAAAAACCTAAATATACTTTCTTTCTAGGTGCTCAGGAGAGCCCCTAGTGTGCATCCAGCTCAGCCGGGCACAAGAATCTAACTGAGGTCTGGAGGAGGGTCTTAGTGGGAGGAGCCAGTGCACACCAGTAGTCTAAAAGCTTTCTTTATAGTTGTGCCCAGTCTCCTGCGGAGCCGCTAATCCCCATGGTCCTTACGGAGTCCCCAGCATCCACTTAGGACGTTAGAGAAATGAACATTTACCACACAGTAGGACTCTCCTTTTTATGTATATCACAGTCCAGAAATGCTAACCTTGCATGCTATTATTTGCATTTAGAAAAGACACTTCACCTACAGACAAAGCAGGCAGCCATATTGTAAGCGGAGTCTATAGCAAAAAGAATGCAGCAGATGACTTTGCTACAGTATATTCAGGTATACATCTTTGCTGTAGTTACGCCAAACAGCCCCTCTTGGCACGCCAGGTTGCATTAGAATCTTCTAGCACGGGTCGTCTTTTTACCAAAAATGAAACTTGGTTGCAAAACAATGCGAATAGGATGTACAAGGAGACACTGCTGATTAATTTGATATAAGACACTTGGGGTTGGTCACCTCAGTATGGGGGCGGGAGGTAGGGGGGGTATTGTATATCTGTGTATGAGGGAGTCTCTGAATATGTACAGGTTGAGTATCTCTTATCCAAAATGCTTGGGACCAGAAGTATTTTGGATATGGGATTATTCCGTATTTTGGAATAATTGCATACCATAATGAGATATCAATGTGATGAGACCTAAGTCTAAGCACAGAATGCATTTATGTTTCATATATACCTTATACACACAGCCTGAAGGTCATTTTAGCCAATATTTTTTATAACTTTGTGCATTAAACAAAGTGTGTCTACATTCACACAATTTATTTATGTTTCATATACACCTTATACACACAGCCTGAAGGTCATTTAATACAATATTTTTAATAACTTTGTGTATTAAACAAAGTTTGTGTATATTGAGCCATCAAAAAACAAAGGTTTCACTATCTCACTATCACTCAAAAAAGTCCGTATTTCGGAATATTCCGTATTTCGGAATATTTGGATATGGGATACTCGACCTGTACATGAAGTGCTAGTTATATCCCTATAATGATATTATGTTGCCAATAACATGAGTTTCAGGGAGTGCTGCCTCAGACCAATATTCACATTATAACAACAAAGAAGAATAAAGTGTCTGAATCTGGCGCAGAAAAGAAACGAGATTCTTAAAATGTACCTTTTATTATTTCATATTATAATATAAAATAATAAAAGGTACATTTTAAGAATTGTATTTCTTTTGTGCGCCAGATTCAGACACTTTCTTCTTCGTTGTTGTTATACTGTTCTGCTCTGTATAGAGACTGAGTCACACACAATATACACGTCATACATCAGATAATCAGCACATACCCCGTATGCGTCCTAGTTGCATTGCGTTGCGACGAAGATGCATTATCGGCACAAAAAGACGCCTATCGTTAGCAGAGTTGCACAGAACCCAGCGGCTCACTCATGCCAGGCATCTCGCGCTGCATGGTGTACAGAGACTGAATGTATGAGGTCACATCTGTAGTTTTCTTTCTAGCTCCCTCCAGTGTTTTTTGCTATGCAAATACATATGTACTGTACCTTATGATACAGACACCTCTGTTGTGCTCTGTGCAATGTACACAAATATCTAAAGAAAGTAGCTGTGTTTAATCCAAGGGTTGGGCACGCGTTGCCGGCTGCCAGGATCCCGGGGGTCAGCATCATGACCCCGGCAGCAGAATGCCGGCGTGCGGGGAAGCAAGTGCAATAAAGTGGGAATAGACCCTGTGGGTAGGCATCCGGACTGCTGGCATTTTGAGTGCTCAGGATTCCGGCATCGGCATTGTGACCGCATTCCGAATCCAAGAGCAATAAAAACAAGTAACACTAATGTTCACATGAAAAAAAAATCAACGTCTTTAGTAAAACATGCCAAAGGGCATGTACAAGCCAGTAGCTTAAAGTCATGGGAAAAAGGGGAAATTTACTAAAGGTGGGTCTTTAATCAATTTAGATCGATTACAAGCTGATCCTAAAATCGATCTTACATTTCAGGGGCTAAAACACACATTTACTAAACAATGATTTTTTAATATTAATTTTTAATTGTTCGTAAATGTATGTTTTAGACCCTGAAACACAATATCAATTTAGAACGATTTAATACTGTATTTAGCTTTAGTAATTATCCCCCATGGTATAAACAAATGATGTGCATGTGGCGGTTTAAAGTAATATAGACCGCGCAGAAAATTACATTTGAAATCGAGGTAAAATAGGACATTTTCATTATTAGAGAATAAAAGTTAAAAAGGATGGATAAATGGCTTGAAGGATAGATAGCAGAGATAAAAGGTGACAACAAAAAGGAGTGGAAGTGCTCAGGTAAGGAAAATGGAAAGATGAGGTGGCTTACCTTGCTATTCTGTATGCACCGTACTGCATAGGTCAAGTCCCTGAATATACATCCTTCCAGTCTAGCTTGCCCTTGAGAGCAGATGAAGAGCCCCCCCTTGCCATCTCTGAAAAGGCACTTCCGTACAAGACATCCTTGAATTGTGCTGGCAATGGTTTGCAGTTCTTTGTCCTTCTGTAACTCATGTTGCAGACTTTTCAAAGCCATGTCACTCTGCAAAGTGAGGAGTCCATTAGTCTGAGGTCTGCACTGAACAGATTTGGTCAGCATGTGACTTAGTCCATGTGAATGATATGACAACTTGTACACGGATTGGTCATCATCTTCATTCTCGCTGACAGTGCTCAGTTCACTGTCACTATAATCTGTATCCAGAGTCATGGCTTCCCCGTCTTTGCTCACATAAAAATTCCCATTCAATTCATTATCCTTGTCACAAGCTTTATCATCCAATATTTGGGATTTAGATTGAGGAAGCAAGTGACTTTGGTCTCCATTAACTATAATTTCACATGTCCTCATTTTTGCACCAGGTGACCCATCAAAGAAATCAGTATTCCCAGGCCCAGGGAGCGACGTCTCTGATGCAGTATAAAGCATGTTCCTTGACTTGGCAAAGGCGGAGAGATGTTTACAAGCCCAGTTTTTGTCAGAAGTAGGCGACCCCTCCACAGTCACAGAAGCATTTTCACTGCTAACAAATTCACAGTTCTCAAGCACACTGAGAGCCACATTGTGGAAATTTATGCTGGACTGGTTAAAAGTGCAAAATTTAACCTGACATGTGCCGGGCGCATGGATCTGGAGCTGTCCATTCTCAAAGTTGCAGTTGTCAAATTGGACATAACCTATGGATGTCTAAAAAATGAAGCAAAAGAAAAAACATGTTTATTTCTGCACATCACAATGTACTCTAATTAGTTGTGACGGCTCTGAAGAGAATAGCGGCAGTAAACAAGATTTTACTTGTAATTCTGAAGCAGCAAGACTTTTACTATGAAATAAGACATTCAGGGCCTAAAGTAGAGACGCACGCAATGCTAATGTTCACGCAGTTGAGTGATTTTTTGTGATCCCTACGTGTTACACAGAGTGGACACGCAAAGGTGCTGAAGCAATGATTCAGTGGGCATGTTATGGGAGTGTCGCAGTCGTGTCAATGCAAGCAGCTGCGTTCTCACGTTCTCAGATAAACAGCCGCAGGCATGGGAGGCCACAGTCAGATGGATAAAGTGCACCTGCCATTGGGTTGGTGCAACCAATGGTGACGTCTCTGGGCGCACCAATCGGTATTACAGTGTGTACGGATGCTGAAAACGGGTGTTTCAGTCCTTGCACATTCAGACGCACAAATGTTTGTAGCAGCATTTGCATAAAGCTGTAGACAGGCGACAGCCAATAGACACAGCTGTGTGTGCTTCTGCGTCTGAATCAGGTCCTATGGTTAGTATCATACCAGGAGGGATATGTACTATGCCTTGGAGAGAGATAAAGTACAAGCCAATCAGCTCCTTACTACCATGTTACTGGCTGTGTTTGACAAATGACAGGATCTGATTGTCTGGTACTTGATCTCTCTCCACGTTTTGACAAATCTTTTCCATAGTACACAATACTGCAGGGAAGCATTGAGATAGATTAACTGATAATAAAAAAACAAAGGTTTAGTCCACATCTCCAACATCCATGTATACAAGTCCTTATCAAGCAAAATTAGAGATGGAGCACATTATTAGGCACACATAAAAAATATAAACAAAGAGAAAAAAAAAAGACAGATGTGTTAAAGAGCATAGCAGTAATGCACATTTCAGTCACCAAATTTCTGCAAAATATTGCTTTAAGTGCCTGTGCAAACTCAATATGACAATGCGAAATGGCAGTCTACGTATGCCCTGTTAGGCAGAAGAAGTGACATTGGGGGTAATTCCAAGTTGATCGCAGCAGGATTTTTGTTAGCAATTGAGCAAAACCATGTGCACTGCATGGGAGGCAGATATAACATGTGCAGAGAGAGTTAGATTTGGGTGGGGTGTGTTCAATCTGCAATCTAATTTGCAGTGTAAAAATAAAGCAGCCAGTATTTACCCTGCACAGAAACAATATAACCCACCCAAATCTTACTCTCTCTACACATGTTATATCTGCCTCACCTGCAGTGCACATGGTTTTGCCCAATTGCTATCAAAAATCCTGCTGCGATCAACTTGGAATTACTCCCAATGTGCTGGCAGATGTATTTGTTCTAGTTCTAATATGACTCCAAATAACGCTTTAACAAGATTCTTGATGTAAGATAAAATGCAATTGTATAGAAGAAACATCTTTTACTTACATTTGTAGCCCCAAACTGAAACACTCAATGTGACACGGGTAGTTAATATATTTCTAAACAACAGTATATATTTCTAAACTGTGGTCACTTGACATAATTTGTACATATCAGAGATAAATATGGCTCTTTGTATAGTTTAACAAATGAGAGTAATGGTAGACTTACCATTGTTAACTCTCTTTCTGCGAGGTACATTGGGTTCCACAGGGAAATAACGGGGTAAAGTGGATCTTAATCCAGAGGCACCAACAGGCTAAAGCTTTATGCTGTCCCAGGATGCATTGGGACTCCTCTATAACCCTGCCTCAGGCACTGTAAGCTCAGTTTCGTTAATCAGTCCAATGCAGGAGCAGGTACGAGAGAAGGGACCAGCAGCTAATGCCATACAAACCCATAGAAGCTAGGTGCGTCAGGGCATGCGCCCTGTGGAACCCAATGTAACTCGCAGAACAGAGTTAACATTGGTTTCAACAGGGAAACATCGGGGATGTCCTAAAGCAGTTCCTCAAGGGAGTGGACACGCCTTAGCGGGTATGAGAATCCGGCGTCCAAAGGAAGCATCCTGGTAGGCGGAAGTATCAAAGGCATAGATCCTAATAAACATGTTCACAGAGGACCACGTAGCCGCCTTGCACAATTGCTCTGCGGACGCTCCACGGCAAGCCACCCAAGGAGGTCCAAGCTTGTATAATCACCATTCTAATCCATCTGGCCAAGGTTTGCTTATTCACAGGCCAGCCAAACCACATCCAAAAAACGCTCTTTGGAGGACAAATCAGAAAAGATAAAGGCCGGAACCACAATCTCTTGGTTAAGGTGAAAAGATGACACCACCTTAGGTAAATAACCTGGGCGAGTTCTAAGAATTGTCTGGTCACAATTAAATATTAGAAAGGGTGGACGACAGGACACTGAGCCTAAGTCCGACTCCCTTCTAGCAGAGGCAACAGCCAGTAAAAACAAGACCTTGGCCGTGAGCCATTTAAGGTCCACCGTCTCAAGAGGTTCAAATGGAGACTCTTGCAGGGCATTCAGGACAACCGACAAATCCCACGGAGCCACAGGAGGGACATAGGGAAGCAATCCGTAAGACACCATGAGTGAATGTATGAACGTCAGGTATAGGCGCAATTTTTCTCTGAAACAATACCGACAAGGAAGATATGTGAACCTTGAGGGAGGCCAGACGAAGGCCTAAGTCCACGCCTCTTTGCAGAAGAGCCAGAATTGTGGAAGTTCTGAATCTGTATGCATCATAATTCTTATCAGCACACCAGGTGAAGTAAGAATTCCAGACCCTCTAATAAATCCGACCTGAAGCCGGTTTACAGGCTTTTAACGTAGTTTGGATGACCGCCTCAGAGAATCCTTTGGCTCTCAGGAATGATGTTTCAAGAGCCACGCCATCAAAGCCAGCCTGGCCAAGTTCGGATAAAGATAAGGGCCCTGGAGCGACTAGAAGTTGAAATCCTTCTTCTTGTTTGAACCCTGGGCAGGAGTGACACTGGGGGGGAACACGTAGGGCAGCCAAAAGTTCCATGGAATTGCCAGTGCGTCCACAAACGCTGCTTGAGGATCCCTGGTCCTTGATCCAAAGACTGGAACCTTGTGTTTGTGTTGAGACGCCATCAGGTCTATGTCTGGTAGGCCCCACCTGTCCACTAAGACTTCTGGATGAAGACTACACTCTCAGGCACGCACGTCCTGGCGACTGAGGAAGTCCGCTACCCAGTTTAGAATGCCCGGAATGAACACTGCCGATATTGCTGGCAGAAGGCGTTCCGCCCAACAAATGATTTTTGACACCTCCATCATTGCCATGCGGCTTCGAGTGCCGCCTTGATGGTTTATGTACGCCATTGTGGTGGCATTGTCTGACCAAGCCTGTTCTGTACCAGAGGCAGGGCGAGAGATGCATTGAACACTGCCCTCAGCTCCAGAATGTTTATTGGGATGAGTGATTCCTCCTTGGTCCAACGACCCTGAAAAGAGTGTTGCTCCAACACCGCACCCTATCCCCTCAGACTGGCGTCCATTGTCAGCAGGACCCAGTCGGGGATCCAGAAGCGACGGCCCCTGCTCAATTGCTGGTCCTGTAGCCACCAGGTCAGCGATAGATGAACCTCCGGAGTCAAAGTGATCATGTGAGATCTCATACGATGAGGTAGGCCATCCCGCTTTGAAAGGATTAACCTCTGCATGGGGCGAGAATGAAATTGAGTGTACTCTACCATGTCGAGTGCCGACACCATCAGGCCTAGTACTTGCATCGCTGAGTGTATCAACACTCTGGGGCGACAAAGGAAGCATTTTATCCTGAATTGAAGTCTCAGGACTTTTTCTGGAGACAGAAACAGTCGTTGACTATGTGTGTCCAGGAGTGCTCCCAGGTGCACCATGCTCTGAGTTGGGACCAGCGAGGATTTCTTCCAATTGAGGAGCCACCCGTGGGCTTATAGGAAGCTTACTATCAGTTGCAGATGACTGAGGAGGACATCGTGGGAGGTTGCCAGAATCAGTAAGTCGTCCAGATACGGCAGGATCCTGACTCCCTGGCGACGGAGATGGGCTGTCATTATGGCCATGACCATGTGAAGATCCGAGGAGCAGTAGCCAGTCCAAATGGCAGAGCCTGGAACTGATAGTGGAGGTTGCCAATAGCAAACCGCAGATACTGCTGATACGACATAGCAATAGGTATATGCAGGTACGCATCCTGTATATCCAGGGATACCATATAGTCTCCGGGTTCCATAGCCAGTACAATTGAGCACAGTGTTTCCATATGGAACTTGGACATTCTCACAAACTTGTTCAGTGATTTGAGGTTGAGTATAGGCCGGAAAAACCCATTGGGTTTCGGGACAGGGTCGAGTAGTAACCTATGTCTCACTGGGCCAGAGGAACCGGCACTACCACTCCTGTATTCAGCCTTCTGTGCAGAAAGATTCGTATTTGGGAGAGAGGCAGTCTTAGCAGCCGCCAATTCAGACACAATTTTTTTTAGTCTTCCCCAAACAAAATGTCCCCCTTAAAGGGGAGTACTTTTTGGAGTCTAGGTCCACCTTCCATGACCTCAACCACAGAATATGGCGAGCCAGGACAGACGTTCTAGACATCTTGGCTGCCAACACACCCGCAGCAGAGGACGCCTCCTGAATGTAATAGACAGTTCTTCCTCTAATTCCTTTTGCAGCACACGAGGCCCCAATAGTGGGTCTATGTACAGCACCTGTAAGGGAGCAAATCGACTTCAGTTATCCCTCCACACGCTTATATGTCGGTACCTTCAGTAAAGTGACAGTGATGACAGGCAGAGTGGATGACCCCACTAGGCGGGTGACATGAGAATCCACTGGCGGTTAATTTTTCCCACTTGTTACAATACTCTGCAAGGAGAGGATAGCGAGCCATGGTCCATTTAGACAGAGGGAATTTCTTCCCTGGATTAGACCAGGGTTCCTGCCTGATGTCCACCAAATGGTCAGAATGGGGTAATACATTTTTAACCACCTTCTGCCGATTGAACGAATCAGTTTTCTTAGCCACAGTAGTGGAATCCTCATCAGTGATTTGTAGGATTTGCTTAATAGCAATCACAAGGGCAGGGACCTCAATTTGCAATGGAGAATCCTCGTCAGTAACACAGGATTCAGTGACTGACAGGACGGTATGCTGCCCTCCTCTTCAGATGAAACATCTGAGAGATTAGTCGATTGTGAAGCGGAAGCAGCCCGCTTAGATGACCCAGAGACACGAGAGTGACCTGGAGTAGATTTTTGCCTGACCAAGGAATGAGTTAATTGCTGCTGGTTAGACAAATTTTCGGTCCAAGGCGGATTAACCATAGGGACAATTATTGGCTCCTGATTGGTTACAGGAGCTGCGCACTGACTGGGAGATGTAGGACTCATAGGGGTATATGCAATTCCGGGCGAATTGCGGCTTCTTTTCGCCCGTTTTTAAATTCGACACAATTCGACCGTCGAATTCCGTCCGGCGGGTGCCGGAATTCGACATATTCAATAAAAAACGGATTCGACAGTCCCGCTGTCGAAAAATGGACCAATTGACGGATAAGTGCGTCCTGGATTCGACTTTTCGGACGGCACAAAAATGGTTAAAGAAGCCTAAAAAAAATTGCGTGGGGTCCTCCCTCCTAAGCATAACCAGCCTCGGGCTCTTTGAGCCGGTCATGGTTGTAAAAATACGGGGTAAAAATTGACATGGGATCCCCCGTATTTTTAGAACCAGCACCGGGCTCTGCGTCCGGTCCTGGTGCAAAAAATACGGGGGACAAAAAGCGTAGGGGTCCCCCGTATTTTTAACACCAGCACCGGGCTCCACTAGCTGGAGAGATAATGCCACAGCCGGGGGACACTTTTATACCGGTCCATGCGGCCGTGGCATTAAATCCCCAACTAGTCACCCCTGGCCGGGGTACCCTAGAGGAGTGGGGACCCCTTAAATCAAGGGGTCCCCCTCCTTCAGTCACCCAAGGGCCAGGGGTGAAGCCCGAGGCTGTCCCCCCCATCCATGGGCTGCGGATGGGGGGCTGATAGCCTTGTGTAAAATCAAAGAATTTTTTTTTTTTTTTGCAGAAGAACTACAAGTCCCAGCAAGCCTCCCCCGCAAGCTGGTACTTGGAGAACCACAAGTACCAGCATGCGGGGGGGAAATGGGCCCGCTGGTACCTGTAATTCTTCTGGGAAAAAAATACCCAAATAAAAACAGGACACGCACACCGTGAAAGTACAACTTTATTACATACATGCCGACACACACATACTTACCTATGTTCACACGCCGACTCTGTTCACGTCTCCAAGTAGAATCCGGGGTACCTGAAAATAAAATTATACTCACCTAAATCCAGTGTGTCCTGTTCTTTTTTTGTAATCCACGTACTTGGCAAAAAATCAAACCGCATACCCGATCCACGAACTGAAAGGGGTCCCATGTTTACACATGGGACCCCTTTACCCGAATGCTGAGACCCCCCCGTGACTCCTGACCGCGGGTAACCTCACCGCTGACCGCAAAGTTCCCACCATTGCATATAATGGAGCGGCTTTGCGACACGCGCATAGGCAATCAGGAGAGTGCCACGACGTGGCGCTCCCTGATTGGCTGAAGGGACCCTCTGTGACAGGAGTCACGGGGGTCTCAGCATTCGGGGAAAGGGGTCCCATGTGTAAACATGGGACCCCTTTCAGTTCGTGGATCGGGTATGCGGTTTGTTTTTTTGCCACGTACATGGATTACAAAAAAAGAACAGGACACACTGGATTTAGGTAAGTATAATTTTATTTTCAGGTACCCCGGATTCTACTTGGAGAAGTGGACAGAGGTCGGCGTGTGAACATAGGTAAGTATGTGTGTGTCGGCATGTATGTAAGAAAGTTTTACTTTCACGGTGTGCGTGTCCTGTTTTTATTTGGGTATTTTTTTTGCAGTAGAACTACAGGTACCAGCGGGCCCGCCCCCCCCCCCCCCCCCCTGCGCATGCTGGTACTTGTGGTTCTCCAAGTACCAGCTTGCGGGGGAGGCTTTCTGGGACTTGTAGTTCTTCTGCAAAAAACAATATTCTTTGATTTTACACAAGGCTATCAGCCCCCCATCCGCAGCCCATGGATGGGGGGGGGGCAGCCTGGGCTTCACCCCTGGCCCTTGGGTGGCTGGAAGGGGGGGACCCCGTGATTTAAGGGGTCCCCACTCCTCCAGGGTACCCCGGCCAGGGGTGACTAGTTGGGAATTTAATGCCACGGCCGCAGGGACCGGTATAAAAGTGTTCCCCGGCTGTGGCATTATCTCTCCAGCTAGTGGAGCCTGGTGCTGGTGTTAAAAATACGGGGGACCCCTACGCTTTTTGTCCCCCGTATTTTTTGCACCAGGACCGGATGCAGAGCCCGGTGCTGGTTCTAAAAATACGGGGGATCCCCTGTCCATTTCCCCCCCGTATTTTTACAACCAGGACCGGCTCAAAGAGCCCGAGGCTGGTTATGCTTAGGAGGGGGGACCCCACGCATTTTTTTCCCTGAATTTTAGCCCATTCCCACCCCTTCCCACTGAAAACCATGCTCTCTCTATTTTAGTCAGTTAAAAAAATATATATTATTTTAAAAAATATATAAATAATAGTTGTGTCTCCTAATAGACAAACCAAGTACATAATCCCTTCTAATATAAATAGATATGCTATTAGCAATAAAAAAAACACACAAAAAAACATGTTTTTAAAAATGTTTATTAGATTCCGCCAGCAAAGTGAGGCGGAATGAAATTGACGAAATTACTGTCGAAAAGCACTGTTGTCGAATCGACATTCTTCAATTGAATATACTTTTGTCGAAAAGACGCATTTTTTACCATTGCAGACATGTCGAATTTGTGAACTGTCGAATTTCAAAAAGTCGAATCTGAAAAGTCCGTTTTTTTGTCGAAAAGTACTGTATTGCATTGTCGAATATTTTTTTGGTGTCGAAAATGCCCCGTTTTTCGACATTTGCGACAATTCGACCGCAATTGCATATACCCCCTAGTACACACACCATCATACACAGCTTCCCCCTCTGGTAAATCTTTGGCGCATGTTCTGCATGATGCAGGAGCGTCCACAGACTTACTGCCCTTCTTGTTAGACATTGTACACACATGCAACAACAGAGCGATTTAGGGGGTAATTCCAAGTTGATCGCAGAAGGATTTTTGTTAGCAATTGGGCAAAACCATGTGCACTGCAGGGGAGGCAGATATAACATGTGCAGAGAAAGTTAGATTTGGGTGGGGTGTGTTCAATCTGCAATCTAATTTGCAGTGTAAAAATAAAGCAGCCAGTATTTACCCTGCACAGAAATAAAATAACCCACCCAAATCTAACTCTCTCTGCACATGTTATATCTGCCTCCCCTGCAGTGCACATGGTTTTGCCCAATTGCTATCAAAAATCCTGCTGCGATCAACTTGGAATTACCCCCTTAGTACGATAAAGCCAGACAAGGTACAATACCTACGATTAAAACCATTAGTGACTGTAGACACAGTAAACAACACCAGCGTTTAAATCCGGTATTATGTGACAGTAGAATACACGTAATGGGTAAATACTGTGACGCACTATATATATGACCCTGACACACCTAGTCCCTTAGGGTACAGACTATATAGTGATAGGTATTATCTGGGAAACACTGAAACGTGAAACCACACAGCAGATACAGGTACACACAGTCACAGGCAATGCAGATAGTTATTATGACAATAAAACTGCAATGGATTAGTATATGCATACAACAAACACAGCACGGTCCTAGACTGGAGGTATATATAAGAATACTCGTACAATATATCCTGTAATAGGTACACTTTTTCTTAACTAACACTGTCTGTATAAAGACATGTAGAATACTCAAGTGTTTGTAAAGACACAGTGCTGTATACAGGCGGCTTTACAAGGGAGACCTTGCCCTGCAAGCCCAGAGACCAGACGCAACTATGCTTAGAAAATGGCACCCAGCGTCTCAGTCAGAGTGACGGAGAGTGTGAGACAGCTCCAGGGCGGGAAAATCTGCAGTAGATGACTCCGGGGAAAGGCTACAGGTCAAGCAATGGCTACCCTATGCTGGACATCCACCCCAGGTACTAGCAAGCCTTATTAAATGGGGCGTTAGTACACCCAACCTGTGCTCTATTGCCCTGGTGATCTAGTGGGGATCCTGCTCGATGACAGTGTCCACACCAGCACAGCGACCCGTCTCCCTAGGTCGTGGACAGAATATGATTTAATGGCGGGTCCCACCTGGGGGACCCTCTTACCCCGTCCCCGTAGCAGCCACGCGAACCAGGAGAGTGACTGCGACTATGTGCCTAAAGCTGGAGCGTCTCCGCCGCAAGTACCCAGTAACAGGCCGCAGGAGTATGCGACACCACATGGAGGTGATGGAGCCGTAGCGCTGAAGGTCCCATAGACATACAGCGTTGACAGCCCAGTTTTGAAGAAATTTTCCGTCAGAAAAACTTTTTCAGGGCTACCCAGTCCAGCCCTCGTGTTAAGTGACCTGCAGACACCAACTGAAACCGAGCTCACAGTGCCTGGAGGCGGGGTTATAGAGGAGTCCCAATGCATCCTGGGACAGCCTAAAGCTAATGTAACCAATGTAACCTGCTGCAGAAAATGAATTTACTTTATGCATTTTATTTATTTTACCTTTGGGCATAGGTTCTCAAATACTATCCTCAAGGCACCCCCTATGGCCCAGGTTTTAAGCATATCTATGCATGGCCCACAGGTGATTTAATTATCACCTCAGTCAATTTAATTTAACCATCTGTGCTGAGCCATGGATATACCTAAAACCTGGACTGTTGGGGTGCCTTGAGGACCGCATTTGAGAACTTCTGCCTAAGGGTGAATACACATAGGGATCAATACAATTATAGGAGCGAGATGGGTCCTGCAGGCTGCTTTCATGGTGAATTAGCACCACAGATTACCTTTGCAATTCAATTCTGAACTCACAATCCATTTTCAAACCACAAATCACATTTTTTTCATGTGTACCCCTCTAAGCAGGTAAAAATGTAGAGAAAATCTTTATTTTAAGGAAACATGTTGGGATACAGCGCAGAGCTTCTGGTATATTCCTACCAATGAATAATGAAAAAATTGGAGATGTTTAAATAGCATAAAATGGGCAATATAAACATGTCAGTTTTCAGGTGATTTTCTATAAAAAGCTCAAAAATGGGATAAATGATGTGGGATATATATGTAGAGGTGATGTATTGATGGGAAAATGTTTTGAACTTGCAGATAGGCATTACAATTGTTTTTCCACCTTTTCAGAAACTTGTACGAAAACCCTAAACAATCACAATACAGCCATTTGCTTGTACCACAAAATAATGTAAATAATATGCTGAAAAACACTTGCTATCATTTTTTTAACCATTATTAAAACAATCAAATGAATATAAAAATATCTATTTGACGCCTGAATGAAGGCGCAGGGTGGGAGGGATTTGTGGATAGGAGGAGGAAGTGTGGGAAGTATTTAGAGATGGGAGTATGGAAGTAGGCAAAAGGGAGGAAGTGTAGGTGGGAAGTATTTAGGGATGGACAAAGGGAGTGTAGAAGGGAAAGAAAGTGGGCAGGACGTCTCAGCCGGACTCGATATCGAGTCTAGTTTTCTTTACATGGTGGACTTCTGTTTCCGTGATTCGCAGTGACCTACCAGATTTACTGTATATGCCTGCAAAAAATATGTATGCACTGTTTATTCTTTTCTCTATCTGTTGGCCTATTGTGTTTTTCCAATGATGAAACGGTGTGTATATTCTTTTTTTCATTGTTTTCAATAAAAACAGACTATATAAAAAAAAGAAAGTGGGCAGGAAGGATTTATGGATTGAGAGAGAGAAAGTCGGAGGGACTAAGAGTGTTGGTGGAAGGTTGGGTAGAATTGAGGGTGAGAGTATCGGAGGAAGGGAGTGCCAGGATTTAGTAATGGAGGGAGAGTGAGGGTTTTTGGGATGGAGAGAATGAGTGTAGGAGGGAGAGAAACTGGGCAGGAGGAAATTAGGGATGAAGTGTTGGCAGATGGATGGATGCATCCTGGGGGAAAAAGTCTGATAATCAACTGGATGACAATGTTAATAAAAAGAAAAAGAAAAAACAGGATAAAAACATCAGAGTAATATTACTTGCTAGAAAGCTGTCAGTGGTCAGATGCATCTGCAACTTTGAGATCTTAAAGTGTAATCTAAGCTTACGTTAACTTAAATGTTATATGAAAATAACATTAGATGGGCACATCTCCCATCATAGAACTATTTAGCAACAAGAGGGGACATTTATAGGATGCTTCGCATTCCAGAGCTTGGTAAATTCGGCAAGAAACAGTCCCTAAAGGTTTTTATGGGGGCAGCTTTTGCAGTCAAAAATGAGGTATCTGCTGCGGTCCACTGTACGTACATCCAGGGGATACATAATATTTTAAAGGTACCACAAATATTAATTAATAAAGAAACTCTTACTAATATTGAGTTTTTTTAGTTTCATTGTCTAAATCCAAAAACAGAATCAGTAAACTAATATGCTCTGCCAACAGTTGGATATCACTAAAACCTGCACTGTTAGTGTGCCTTGAGGACCGTGGTTGGGAATGCCTGCCCTAGGCAGTTGTGATAGAAAGGATCCTCTCCCATCTGAAAATAAGAGGACCTGAGCAGGTCTTAAACTGAAAAAAATTCAATGTTTGGTTTCTTCTTATGTTAATTTGTAATTCAGCAATACAGTCGTCTAAGGTTGAAATAAGAACACGAATTCATAAAACATTCACAACACTCTAAATAGGTAGAACAAAATTCAATGCAGACCTAATTCTATAAAATGGAAATATATATATCAAGTATATATACAGGCGCTGTGATGGGTGGCTTGTCCTAGCAGCAGTATGGATAAGGGGTAGTCAAGCCCTTTCAGAAACAAGATGAGAGAAGAAAAATATATACAGCGCTAATTGACATAGTGAGATCTAAACAATTGTGTATTTAATAATGATTTTAAAAAAGCTTATACAAATAAAAACGTATCAATCTGAAATGGATATACATAAAATCTATGTCTCACTATTGAATCTTTGGTGGACTTTGAGACCTGGTTAATACTAGCACCAACTAGTATGCAAAGGCACCAATTAGCATGAATATAACCAGCGTAAATACAGTCATGAGTACGGACCAAGTGTGTAATAATTCATCCAATTGGATGTGGTTACCAAGTCTGTGTTCCGTTTAAAGAGGCTCCCATAGATGCAAGTTCGTGTAGCAACGGCATACGTTTTTATTTGTATAAGCTTTTTTAAAATCATTATTAAATATACAATTGTTTAGATCTCACTGTGTCAATTAGCGCTGTATATATTTTTCTTCTCTAATTCTATAAAATGCCAGGTGACCCCTCTTCTTCCCAAACACCAACTCCTCAAACCGTACTCTAAACAAATATATTAGAGTCTGGACTCTTTGATGTTTGGAGAGCACTCAACCCTACTCCTAGGGATTACACATTTTTTTCCAAACAGCATCACACTTATTCCGGAATAGCATCACACTTATTCCGGAATAGATTGCTTTCTTTTTGCACCCTAGCGGATAAACACATCGTAGACTCCTCTATAATTTCCAATTCATGGTCGGATCACTTGATCTCAAGTGCTTCATTTGACATCCTAGATATACCAGTCTCTCGCCCCCCATGGCATTTAAATGTAAAAATTCCCCAATTTCAAGATAAAATCAATTCTGCCATAGCAGTCTTACGAGACTGAGGCTTCGTGTTCTCCCTTGGACTGGGAAGCACACAATGCCGTTATTAGAGGCCATATCATTAGCTATGCTTCACACAGACACAAAGAGCACAAACTGAAATTGAAACCCCTCACTGATGAGGTCCTCAATATAAGATCCCAACACAAAAAAATTCCTACTCGAGCTTCATTTAGTCAACTTATTATTGCCAGGCCAGCTCTGAATGCTTTGCTAGCCGAAAACACTGAGAAATCCTTATGTTGGCTTAGATAAAAGTTTGATGAAAAAAGCAACAAAGCAGATACACTTCTAGCCAACAGACTTAAAGCTTGGAAAGCTTTAGCGGCTATTAAAGCCTTAAAAGACGACAATGGGACTCTTCAATATAATCCGACCACTATCAACTCTCTCTTTAAAACCTACTATGAAAAATTATGTAACCTCTCGGCGTCCTCAGACACCACATCTTCGAGTACTCCTTTACTTTCAGATTACCTATCTTGTGTAACCTTCCCCCTGCATAGATTCGGAGACTTCGTTGGGCTTGGATAGACCCATCACTAACGAAGAAATAAAATTGGCGCTCTAATCACAAAAATCGTCTACACTGCTTCCAGTGATATGACTGGTACCTATTGAATTGATAAACTGCATTCTCATGAACATTTGTTCAGCACTCAAACTGACTGCCTCAGTGGGTGAATTCAATTGTTTAACGGACACTAACAACTAGAGGGTGTCCGCCAGTACCAATTCAATTGTGCTGCCGTATGAGTGCGCATGCTGCCAGCGCTGACATTTCTTCTTGCAGCAACCCATGCTGGATAGCAGAAATGTGCACAAACTGACCCGTTTGGCCACCCAAAAAGCACTTTTCGCGTCACGCTCAGTACTTTAGTTGGGTTTAGCCATTTTACGCGGCTAAACCAGTCACATCTAGATGCGATAGGCAGAATGAAAAAAAATGTGAATTGCACTCCCCCGATCTCCCATCACTTTAGAAAGGAGATTGGGCACGCATAAACAATTGAATTGCCCGCAATATGTAGACCTGTTCTTTATGTGCTGCCCACCCAGGTGCAAATAAAGGGATCCCACCCCTATGCATCCTGGCATTACCAGAGACTGGGAGCAGGACAGTACTGTTATGTGAACACAGTCCCTGCAGCACAAACACACACCTATTTGTTATATGAGGAATGAACTGGAAATTCTTAAAATAAATAAATCAGGTTACCTATGTCTCATGTAAGAAGACACTATCCTCACCTTATACATTACTGGCGTGAACCAAGCAGGCATAAAAACCAAGTTGCATAGACGAGAGGTTGGGCACTGTTGGTCAATGGAAACAAGTAATGCCACATCACCAAGTTTTCCTTGGCCCATGATCTCGACAGGAACTTTTAGAATGATTTCGTTTTGCTCTTCATAGACACCTGGCTGGAGCATAATGCGGTCGTAAATATTAGCTGAAGCTAGGGCACTCCTGAGGTTCTCGTACTCACAGCCATACCCAACATAAAGAACCCTTCTATCCTTCTTCCGCCTAAATAAATATAAACAGTTGGAGGACTCAAGATCTTGAGCATTCTTTGTCCAGGTTTTGGATGCTACGTAATGCTGTTTAAAAGCCTCTCTCCATGACTTTGGCTCTACTTCAGGATTGATGGGCCAGTTGGGGTGCCTGCATTGTACACAGCCGAGGCATAGCTGTCGCCATCTTGTGTTGTCCAGGCTGATTATCAGGTCATACCAGGATCTGCAGACTGACCCACATCTTCCAAGATCACGCAAAGGCAAGTAGGCTAGAATCAGACGCCAGAGTTCAAGTGGTAGACCACCAATCTCCATAATATCCTGCAAAGTTAGAATATGTTAAAAACATGTCAGAATCCATATGTAAAAAAGGTGCCCAATGTACATTAAATTCTTAAAATAATGTAAAGTTAAGTAAATACTCCTCTCTTTGGGGCCCAGACACATCACATTTTAAAGATTATAATTAAATCAGAGAAATAATAGCAAAAAGTCAAATTATCTTTTAGTGGAACGAAAAAAAAATCCTATGTCTTAACTTGCATGAAAAATATATACATATTGGAATTCTTACTTAGGAACCAACTATCCGTAAGGTAATTGTTGCTCTTTGGTGAAAATCTCATAGACGCAGAAATGAAAATAAGCCATCTACATCTATAGTAAATGTGAAAAGGACTACAGTGATCACTTCTAAATGTTATTTAGTACAAAAAAGTCCTTATCCACAGTCTTGTGTGTTATAGATAAATTGACTGTCATTTCATTTATGTTATTGTAATAGACAAGAGCTGCTAAAGCAAAAACGTAACAGCATGTGGCTTCATTAGTGTTCACTCTAGCCCTGCCCGTTTTTTAGAAGGAAAAACCCGCCCTGCTAGAACAGCCGCCCGATTCCTGCCCTCCCAGCGTGTAAAGATGCCGTGCGCATGCGCGCGGCATCCATTCACGCATTGGGAGAGAGCTGGGGGAAGCCCAGCACCGGTGGAGGTGCTGGGCACACCCCCAACAGTGACGTTGACGGCCACAGACGCCCTGTATAGCAGCGTCTGTGTGCCGCACCGCCTACTAAAATGACGGGGGCGTGGCCACACACCCTAATTTGCATGACCGCGACCCTATTTCGGGCCTCTGGCGCCCTGCCTCTTCATCATCCTAGAAGGAACACTACTTCATTACTCAATAAAAATACATGAAAAAATAAAAGTTACCTTTTTTAAAAGCGTTTAGATCGACTTCCATTTTTTTGTTTCATCTCCATTTTGGCTTCTTCAATCCTGGTGTCAGTCTGTTACATCCCCTAGGCAACAATAAAGAACAATGGTGGCATTATACCTTTGTGCCCGATAACAAATATGAATAAAACAATTACATGTTACAAAAAAACAACACAATTTAATAAAAGGAAAACAATACAAATACTACTACTATAAGACCTAAATTCCAGGTCCGAACCAGGATAACGAAGACGGTTTGAATCCATGGTACAGCTGTACACACTGCACGTTGGATTTGGGTTAATCCTGGGTACTCTCCTTTCACACTGCACCCATATATTTCCTGCATAACAAGTGTGAGTCATTAAACCTAGACGTTAAAGGCTCATAAAGAGGAGTCATGAAGAGTGGGCGCTGACAGCGCTTTCTCTCCGCCAATCAGCACCTATTAAACATAACCCGGGTCCCCCCTTAAACAGCCCAGCTTATCCGGCGTAGGAGCAATTCAAATACCACCCCAATACTACATACACATGGGCGTTACAATTCCAGGTTTAGGGGTATCTAGTGCAAAGATAAGTGCAGATTCAAAAATGAGTAAATATATAAATCATTGTACAAAATGCTTTGCACAGCAACGCATTTTATTGAATATTGTGGTTAGCACTGCTGCATCACAGCACTCGATCCAGGATTTTGATTCCTGATCTGGGCACTATCTGTTTGGAGCCAATCTTCTCTTGTTGTTTGCGTGTGTGTCCTCCTGGATACTCTGGTTTCCTCGCACGCTCCAATAAACATACAGGGAGATTAATTGGTTGTTGACTAAAAGGTACCATAGTGTGTGTATGTGTGGGTTTATCAACTTTAGACTGTATGACCCAATTGCGCAGGGACTGATGTAAATGAGAATATATTCTTTGTACTGCACTGTGTTATTGGTTAAGCTATATAAACTTAATAGTAGTAGTAATACTGTAATAATAATAACAACAACAACAACAACAACAACAACAACAACAAGATGCAGTTAAAAGCATTATACATGCGTTTGACTTAAACAAGATAACAACTTCCTCAGTGATTGCAGTAAAGCCTGCACAAACATTGTTGGCACACATTAAAAGAAGGATTTTTGTTTTTTTTAAATGGTCCTATGTGTACAGCTGGCCATATACCTAAACATTTATTGTCCAATCTGGTTGGTTGGAATGAAAATCTGGCAATGGATGAGAGCAAATGACAACTGACCATTTGCTCCCAAACACTAGAAAATTAACCAAAAAAGTGATTCAAATAAACTGGTTAAATGAAATCATGGACAGGTTTTGTCCATTTTTCAGTATTTGGTAGCAAATGGTTGATTGTCATTAAATAAATCTTTTGGTTTATGGCCAGCTAGTTTATTACCACTATGGTCGAGATTCAAATGTTCATCACTTCAGCTTGCTACCCCAAGGGTGGCGAGCTGAAATGCTCGAAAAGTGACCTGTTAGGGCACCCATGCGTGATAACAGGAGGACAAATGAATATCGCCCTGCAGTCTCCCATCACTTTAGAAGGAAGATCAGGCGCGATATAACAATTGAATATCACCCTATGTATGAGACAAATCAGGAGGAATAAATGCTTGCCATATGGTGAGGCTTTCACACTGGTGAAAAATGCTGTATTCCCAATCTCTTGCTTTCTGAACAGAAGGATCTACTTACGACAGACCACTGGGAAATATAAAGCAAACCATAATAAAAAGGTAAATACTTCATTTATGGATTTACTAGATAAGCTAATTATTTGTTCTGTTAATTAGAAACATATGCTTTGTTTATAATCCATATGTATACAAGGCATTGTGCCCATGCCCAGTAAGCCCTATATTATTACAGCATTGTCAGCAATTCCTGGGCACAGATTGGGCATGTTACATCAGCAATGTACTAACATCTTCTTTTCTTGTTATGTATGCCACCTCATGCTATGCAACATCTTGAATTTCTTTAATTTAAGCGACATGTAATGCTTATCAATTAAAGAGGACTTATTTGGGAAGGAGGCCCTGCACTTGCACTGGATTTTGTTAATTATTTAAACACAAACACATTTAATCTTGCGTTTACTCACACATTTCATTTTGATACTATTAATTATCTAGATGTGGGGTTCTTAATACAGGATGATGTAATTGTTTCCTCAAACTATACTAAACCAGTAGGAGTTAGTAATTATTTACATTATAGTAGTGTGCATTATAAACTTTGGATTAATAACATACCGAAGAATCAAATAATGAGACTAAAGGCCCATACACACAGGGCGATTCTGAGCTGAAAGCAGGTCACTTTTGGTGTGTTGAGCCGGCCAGTGTGTATGCACAAGCGATGAACGGCGAGCGCTGATGCGCGCCCCCCGCTTCATCGCTGGCGGCCGCCGTTCATCTGCTGGTATTACCAGTAGATGAACAGCGGGGTGAGCGGCTTTCCATAGCGTCCTGCTATGGAAAGCCGCTCACCCCCGCTGACATCGCTGGGCAGGGGGGAAAAGCGCTCAGTGTGTATGCACCTTTAGACGTAATTGTACCAGAGATAAAGATTATGACCATATGGGGATTATGGTAAATCACTTCAAAAATAGAGGTTATCCACAGAAATTGTTAGATGAGGCTATGGAGTATGCCAACTCTATTAATAGGACAGATCTCCTTACTAATAAAATGAGAAAAGTAATAAATACAGTGGGTACATTTGAGACTCCATTGACTTCATCTGTTGTTCGTAGGAATTCAATCTTTGAAACCATCTGAAAGAGTGACCTTTTTTTATCAAAGTGCAACTTTAAGTCCAACAACATAAAGGAGATTGTACTGACTAACTTTGGAATAAAGGGGGTCATTCCGAGTTGATCGCTCGCTAAGAGTTTTTAGCAGCCGTGCAAACCCTGTGCGGCCGCCCACTGGGAGTGCATTTTACCTTAGCAGGAGTGCGAACGTTTTTATCGCAGAGCGCCTGCAAACATTTTTTGTGTAGTTTTAGAATAGCTCAAAACCTACTCAGCGCTTGCGATCCGACTATTCAGTTCCGGATTTGACGTCACACATCCGCCCAGCTACACCTGCATTTTCCCTGGCATGCCTGCATTTTTCCGAACACTCCCTGAAAACGGTCATGCCACCCAGAAACGCCCACTTCATGTCAATCACTCTGCAGCAACCAGTGCGACTGAAATGCATCGCTAGACCCTGTGCAAAACTGCATTAATTGTTGTGCCCGTACGTCACGCGTGCGCATTGCGCCGCATGCGCAGAACTGATGTTTTTTAGCCTGATCGCTGCGCTGCAAACAAATGCAGCTAGCAATCAACTCGGAATGACCACCAAAGATCCTATCCCCTGTGATTACATAGGGGAGAAACCAAGGATCACATTTAAAAAGAATGCTAATTTGAAAAATATTTTAGCACCTACTGATCTGAAAGTGCAGGAGAAAGTTCAGTCTAATACGTGGTTACTTTCTAAACCCATAGGTAATTATAGTTGTAATAAGTCTGTGTCTCACTTGTAAGCATATGACTAACAAAGCTCTTTCTATCACTTCTAATGCTAATGGAATGAACTTCCAAGTCAAACAATACCTGAATTGTGCTTCTACATACAGTGTGTATGTTTTACAGTGTCCCTGTTCATTACAATATGTAGGTAAAACTAGAAGATCCATTAAATGTCGGTTTAGAGAGCATATACATAATATTATCAATCAATCTCTTAACCATAGTGTGTTGAGACACTTTATCAGAGCTCATAATGATGACCCTAAGGGATTGTCCATAACGGTAGTTGAACAATTTTTGAGCACTAGAAGGGGGCAAAATAGATTTCAGCAGTTGTGTGTTGGGGAGTCCTCGTGGATCTTCAAATTGGACACTTTAAATTCAAATGGATTGAATGAAGCCCTAGATTATATCTCCTTAGACTAAATTGTTACTCATACTCTCTGTAGTTTATTGGGAGTATGTTTAAACTACTAGGATTCAGTTATTAATATACAGTAGAGCTATATAATATGAGAATATATAGTACATATCCTGCTGGTATTCTAATTTTATTATGAATAGAACACATTATCTCGGATTAATTATAAATGTGAGACTGTGCTTTACATTTATCACAAGATATTTATGAGTATCAAGAGACTTGCTATTATCTATTTGCCTATAGAATATTAGATGCTGTGCTAATTTAATGTGTAACTTTTATATGTATACTAGCTGACGTGCCCGATTTCACGCGGACAAAGGTTTGCTGGGTGGAACATTTTCCCCCTTTTTTCCCCCCCTTAGAAGTAAATTTTTTTTTAAATAACAGCTTTGTGGGTGGCTGCAAATAACTGTCACAGTTTCCAGACAACCGTGCAGATCACATGGTCCAGGTCACACAGCAGGTGCATAGGGATAGTTCACAATTTTTAGAGCACAATGGTGATGCATTGCAAATGGCAGGCGGGCATTTTGCCACATAACTCCAAAACGAAGCAACCAATTACAATGCCAATATTTTTCTGCAACTCTACAGACCAAGACCTTTAATTTAGTATATGATGTATAACCCTGCCTAGACAACAGCATCATAGCAATGTCACTCATTAAAGTTGTCCTTCTGCTATTAATATTTCTCTAACGTCCTAGTGGATGCTGGGGACTCCGTAAGGACAATGGGGAATAGACGGGCTCCGCAGGAGACAGGGCACTTTAAGAAAGAATTTAGATTCTGGTGTGCTCTGGCTCCTCCCTCTATGTCCCTCCTCCAGACCTCAGTTTGAATCTGTGCCCGGACGAGCTGGGTGCTACTTAGTGAGCTCTCCTGAGCTTGCTATAAGAAAGTATTTTGTTAGGTTTTTTATTTTCAGGGAGCTCTGCTGGCAACAGACTCCCTGCATCGTGGGACTGAGGGGAGAGAAGCAGCCCTACTCTCTGAAGATAGGTCCTGCTTCTTAGGCTACTGGACACCATTAGCTCCAGAGGGATCGTACACAGGATCTCACCCTTTGTCGTCCGATCCCGGAGCCGCGCCACCGTCCCCCTCGCAGAGCCGGAAGACAGAAGCCGGGTGAAAGAAGCAAGAAGACTTCGAAATCGGCGGCAGAAGACTCCAGTCTTCATATGAGGTAGCGCACAGCACTGCAGCTGTGCGCCATTGCTCCCACACTACACCCACATACTCCGGTCACTGTAAGGGTGCAGGGCGCAGGGGGGGGGCGCCCTGGGCAGCAATTAGAGACCTCTTTGCATAATATACAGTTGGGCACTGTATATATGTATGAGCCCCCGCCAAAATTGTACATGAAAGCGGGACAGAAGCCCGCCGTCGAGGGGGCGGGGCTTCTTCCTCAGCACTCACCAGCGCCATGTTTTTTTTTCACAGCACCGCTGAGAGGAAGCTCCCCAGTCTCTCCCCTGCAGTTACACGGTAGAAGAGGGTAAAAAGAGAGGGGGGGGGCACATAATTAGGCGCAAAAATCAATATAAACAGCAGCTACTGGGTTAACATTAAGTTACTGTGTTATTCCTGGGTTAATAGCGCTGGGGTGTGTGCTGGCATACTCTCTCTCTGTCTCTCCAAAGGGCCTTATGGGGGAATTGTCTTCAGATGAGCATTCCCTGAGTGTGTGGTGTGTTGGTACGTGTGTGTCGACATGTCTGAGGTAAAAGGCTCCCCTAAGGAGGAGATGGAGCAAATATGTGTGTGAGAGGGTGTCTCCGTCGACAACGGCGACACCTGTTGGGATATGTGTAATTAAGTGCTAAGGTGAATTTATTGCACAAAAGATTAGAGAACAGACAGGAAATCTACCCATGTCTGTCCCTATGTCGCAGAGACCTTCAGAGTCTCTCAATGCTCACTATCCAAAATAATAGACACTGATATCGACACGGAGTTTGACTCAAGTGTCGACTACGATAATGCAAAGTTACAGCCAAAATGGCAGAAAAGTATTCAATATATGATTATTGTAATAAAAGATGATTTGCATATCACTGATGACTCATCTGTCCCTGACACAAGGGTACACATGTTTAGGGGAAGAAAGCTGAGGTAAATTTCCCTCCTCTCATGATGAAAAAGAGCGGGTATCTCCAGACAAGAGACTGCAGTTTCCCACAAAGAATTCTCAGGCAGTATCCTTTCCCCACTAGGGCCAGGATATGATGGGAATCTTCCCCTAGGGTGTCACGTTTGGCCAAAAGGTAGCCCTGACGTAACAGCTATTCTCAGGGATCCTGCAGATAGCGTGCACATTCTGGTACACTACTCAGACCGGCGATTGTGTCGGCATGGGTTTATAGCACTGTGGCAGCGTGGACAGGTACCTTATCAGCAGAGATTGAGACCCTAGTATGTATATATATATATATATATATATATATATATATATATAAGAAAGAAAAACTGCGGCACTCGGGGACTGATGAAAAAACATTATCTTTTCATCAGTCCCCGAGTGCCGCAGTTTTTCTTTCTTATGTCAGCCGTTCCTGAGGGCACCGGGGCAAGTTGATATCATTCGTGGGAGTGCCGGGCTATTTGTTCCAATATATATATATATATATATATATATATAGAGATATATATAGAGATATGTATATATAGAGATATATATATGTATATATAGAGATATATATATTAAAGATGCTGTCTTAAGAGATAGATATATATATATATAAAACATGCCCAAAGAGACACGAGTATACTGGGTCCTAGAGTCAAAGCTATGTCGATTTCTGCTTGACGTGTCCTGTAGAATATGCAATGGACAGATGATACCGACTTAAGAGGCATATGGAAGGCTGAGGATTGTGTGGAGAAGGGTTCTCGGACCTGGTCTCCACAGCTATAGCTGGTAATTCTGATATTTTGCCTTATATTCCTGCACAGCCTAGGAAAGCACAACATTATCAAATGCAGCCTTTCGAACAAAGAAACAAGAAAGTCCAAGGTGCGTCCTTTCTTGCCAGAGGCGGGGGCAGAGGAAAGAAGCTGCACAACACAGCTAGTTTCCAGGAACAGAAGTCCTCCCTGGCCTCTACAAAATCCACCGCATGTCGCTGGGGCTCCACAGGCGGAGCTAGGCCCGGTGGGGGCACGCCTTCGTAAGTTCAGCACCAAGTGGGTTCACTCCCTGTTAGATCCCTGGGCAATAGATATTGTGTCTCAGGGATACAAGCTGGACTTTGAGAAGATGCCCCCTCACCGACGGCCCTGCCGGCTTCTCCCCACGAGAGGGAAACAGTGTTAACTGCAATTCACAAATTGTATCTTCAACAGGTGGTGGTCAAGGTTCCCCTCCTTCAACAAGGAGGGGTTATTATTCGACCATGTTGTAGTTCCGAAACCAGACGGTTCGGTCAGACCCATATTGAATTTAAAATCCCTGAACATATACCTGAAAAGGTTCAAGTTCAAGATGGAATCGCTAAGAGCGGTCATTGCAAGCCTGGAGGGGGGAGATTTTATGGTGACTCTGGACATAAAGGATGCATACCTTCATGTCCCCATTTATCCACCTCATCAGGCGTACCTCAGAATTGCGGTACGGGATTGTCATTACCAATTTCAGACATTGCCGTTTGGTCTCTCCACGGCCCCGAGAATATTCACCAAGGTAATGGCGGAAATGATGGTGCTCCTGCGGAAGCAAGGTGTCACTATTATCACGCACTTGGACGATCTCCTCATAAAAGCGAGATCAAGAGAGCAGTTGCTGAACAGCGTATCACTTTCTCTGGAAGTGTAACGGCAACACGGCTGGATTCTATATATTCCAAAGTCGCAGTTGGTTCCTACAGCTCATCTGACTCTCCTAGGCATGATCCTTGACACAGACCAGAAAATGGTTTATCTCCCGATAGAGAGAGCTCAGGAGCTCGTGACACTGGTCAGGAATCTATTAAAACCAAAACAGGTGTCAGTGCATCACTGCACTCGAGTCCTGGGAAGGATGGTGGCATCATACGAGGCCATTCCCTTAGCAGGTTCCATGCGAGTACCTTCCAATGGGACTTACTGGACAAGTGGTCCGGATCACATCTTCAGATGCATCGGTTAATCACCCTATCCCCCAGGGCCAGGGTGTCTCTCCTGTGGTGGCTGCAGAGTGCTCACCTTCTCGAAGGTCGCAGATTCGGCATTCAGGACTGGATCCTGGTGACCATGGATGCAAGCCTCCGAGGGTGGGGGGCAGTCACACAGGGAAGAAATTTCCAAGGGCTGTGGTCAAGTCAGGAGACTTGCCTTCACATCAACATCCTGGAACTAAGGGCCATATACAACGCCCTACGTCAAGCGGAGTCCCTGCTTCGCGACCAACCGGTTCTGATTCAGTCAGACAATATCACCGCAGTGGCTCATGTAAACCGCCAAGGCGGCACAAGGAGCAGGGTGGCGATGGTAGAAGCCACCAGAATTCTTCGCTGGGCGGAGAATCACGTAAGCGCACTGTCAGCAGTGTTCATTCCGGGAGTGGACAACTGGGAAGCAGACTTCCTCAGCAGGCACGACCTCCACCCGGGAGAGTGGGGACTTCATCAAGAAGTCTTCATGCAGATTGCAAGTCGGTTGGAACTGCCACAGGTGGACATGATGGCATCCCGCCTCAACAAAAAGCTGCAGAGATATTGCGCTAGGTCAAGAGACCCTCAGGCGATAGCTGTGGACGCACTGGTGACACCGTGGGTGTTCCCGTCGGTCTATGTATTTCCTCCTCTTCCTCTCATACCCAAGGTGCTGAGAATCATAAGGAAAAGAGGAGTGAGAACAATACTCTTTGTTCCGGATTGGCCAAGAAGGACTTGGTATCCAGATCTGCAAGATATGCTCACAGAGGACCCGTGGTCTCTGCCTCTAGGACAAGACTTGTGCAACAGGGGCCCTGTCTGTTCCAAGACTTACCGCGGCTGCTTTTGACGGCATGGCGGTTGAACGCCGGATCCTAGCAGAAAAAGGCATTCCGGATGAGGTCATTCCTATGCTGATAGAGGCTAGGTAGGATGTGACGGCTCAACATTATCACCATATATGGCGAAAATATGTGGCTTGGTGTGAGGTCAGGAATGCCCCTACGGAGGAATTCCAGCTGGGCCTTTTCCTTCACTTCCTACAGTAGGGAGTGACTTTAAGCCTTAAATTGGGTTCCATTAAGGTTCAGATTTCGGCCTTATCCATTTTCTTTAAAAAAGAACTGGCTTCTCTGCCTGAAGTTCAGACGTTTGTAAAAGGAGTGCTGCATATTCAGCCCCCTTTTGTGCCTCCAGTGGCACCTTGGGATCTTAACGTGGTGTTGAGTTTCCTGAAATCACACTGGTTTGAACCACTCAAAACGGTGGAAGTAAAATATCTCACGTGGAAGGTGGTCATGCTATTAGCCTTGGCTTCGGCTAGGCGTGTGTCAGAATTGGCGGCTTTGTCACATAAAAGCCCTTATCTGGTTTTCCATGCGGATAGAGCAGAATTGCGGACCCGCCCACAATTTCTGCCGAAAGTGGTTTCATCCTTTCATATAAACCAACCTATTGTGGTGCCTGTGGCTACTACTGACTTGGAGGATTCAGAGTCACTGGATGTAGTCGGGGCTTTGAAGGTTTATGTAGCCAGAAAGGCTAAGGTCAGGAAAACAGAATCTTTGTTTATCCTGTATGCTTCCAACAAGCTTGGGGCGCCTGCTTCAAAGCAAACTATTGCTCGCTGGATCTGTAACACGATTCAGCAGGCTCATTCTGCGGCTGGGTTGCCGCTGCCTAAATCAGTTAAGGCCCATTCCACAAGGAAGGTGGGCTCTTCTTGGGCGGCTGCCCGAGGGGTCTCGGCATTACAGCTTTGCCGAGCGGCTACTTGGTCAGGTTCAAACACCTTTGCAAAGTTCTACAAGTTTGATACCCTGGCTGAGGAGGACCTTGTGTTTGCTCATTCGGTGCTGCAGAGTCATCCGCACTCTCCCGCCCGTTTGGGAGCTTTGGTATAATCCCCATGGTCCTTACGGAGTCCCCAGCATCCACTAGGACGTTAGAGAAAATAAGATTTTACTTACCGGTAAATCTATTTCTCGTAGTCCGTAGTGGATGCTGGGCGCCCATCCCAAGTGCGGACTTCTTCTGCAATGCTTGTATATAGTTATTGCTTAAATAAGGGTTATGTTATAGTTGCATCGGAGTTTATCTGATGCTCTGTGATTGTTCATACTGTTAACTGGGTAAAGTTATCACAAGTTATACAGTGTGATTGGTGTGGCTGGAATGAGTCTTACCCTGGATTACCAAAATCCTTTCCTTGTACTGTCAGCTCTTCCGGGCACAGTTTCTCTAACTGAGGTCTGGAGGAGGGACATAGAGGAAGGAGCCAGAGCACACCAGAATCTAAATTCTTTCTTAAAGTGCCCATGTCTCCTGCGGAGCCCGTCTATTCCCCATGGTCCTTACGGAGTCCCCAGCATCCACTACGGACTACGAGAAATAGATTTACCGGTAAGCAAAATCTTATTATAGATTTGTATCTAACTAATTTCATGTTTACATTTGTAATGTTTTAATTGTTTTGTGTTTTATTTTTATCTTGAAATGTACACATTATTATACAGATCTTTTTTTTAGCAGTTTTATATACTATAGCTTTTGCCCGCGACTTCGCCTGCGTGGAATTCTTAATATAATAAGACTATTTTCATTGCGCCCATCTTAAAGTTTAAGTTCACTACCCAACCCATAAAAGAATTGTCGTGAAGATACATAGCCTATATGTTAACGGACAGTCTAAGGAACATATGAATTTTCAAAATGCGATCAGCTAAGCGACCCCGAAAACTATGGCTTTGACACTAATGTCAGTCATTTTGGACATTTTATTTTTCACCCCTTCTCAACCCCATGCTGATGGGGGCTGAACTTGGACCTAAACGGCATCGGGAGTGTCACTATTCATATCCGCGATCCCGAACACTATGGATTTTTATATGTCACCCCCTTGTCATCCACTTCCCACCCCCACCCCTAGGGGTGCTAGGGGTGTTTCTTACCCCCACAGTATTTTTTCCAGATTGTCAGTGATATGTGTATCAAGTTTGGTGATATTTGCTCCAGGCATTCCAGAGTTATGCTGGAACATATATTTAGGGCCTAATTCAGGTTGGATTGCAGTAAGTGATCCAACTGCAAATATTGAGGAAATGCAGAAAATGCAATCACCTCTGCCTGTCAATCAGCCAGAGGCGGTTGCGGGGCGGTGAAGGGTGGAGGCAGGCAACACTGTCTCCAGGGAGGAGATGGAGCGTTGCAAGGGTGGTGCAGCGCGAACGGTGGGGGGGGGGGGCGAAGGCGTCTAAATAGGGGCATGTCAGGGGCGGGATCACGGCAGCTGCGTGATGTCACACGCAGCCGCCGTGATCAGGAAGATGGCGGCGGGCCTCCTGTAGGCGTAGCTAAGCTGCACAGGCAGGAGGCTTCCTTAGTTTCTGTTAACATGCAGAAATTGCGATGCATTCACAATTTCTGCTTGTTCAACGGGAGGAGGCTCTGGTCAGCATGCTGGGCGGCCTTGCCCTGCGATGGGCAGCCCCCAGCATGAGATCCAAATGATTGCAAATTCTGCTAATTAACAATCCTTACTGAATTAGACCCATAGATTTATTTTGGAGCATTAATTGATGAACCTAAAATGTGAGCAAAGTATTTGTGATATTGTCTGTAATGCGGTTTGAACACACAGGTGAATCTGCATGTGTTGATGGCCTCATGGAGGGGAAGTTAAAAGGGCTAAAATCTAACAGCCCTTTAAGGTGGGTACACACTAACAGATATATCTGCAGATCAATTGATCTGCAGATATATCTATGGACGGATCAAGCAGTGTGTTCAGCATACACACTGCCCGATCCGTCGGGGCCTGACGTCATGAACTGGGCAGGCGTGTACACACGCCCGCCCAGTTCACCTGTCAATCACCGCCAGCCGCCGCAGCATGTGTACGGGCGGTCGGCTGACCGCCCCGTACACACACAGCGACGCGCCAATATATCGGTAGATATATTGGCCGTCGGCTGTGCTGCGCGGCCGACGCGATATGTCTGTGAACGACGGAGTTCACAGACGTATCGGCCGTACACACTGGCAGACGGTCCCGCGATATATCGGCCGTTCAAGAGAACGGCCGATATATCGACCAGTGTGTACGGGCCTTTAGTCTTGAGAAAGTCCCAAGAGCTGATGGGATGAAACGCGTCGACGTCATCCCCTGTTGGAGTACTGGTATTCCTGCCGTCTGTGGCTACTCACCTCTTCCAGTAATTGGAATAACCACACTCCCACCTGCCAGGACAGATTGTCTGCACCAACTATAGTGCCGGCGGTGACAGTGTATGCAACGCTCATGCTGAGCGGATATCTGGAGGGGTAACTATCGAGTGGCTATTTCATGCTGTTTATCAAACAATTCCTGCTTAATCGGGTAAAATTACTATTGGGGAGCAATCCTGCACTGGGACGCCAGTGACAGGTGGATTGGATATTTTTTCTTTAAACTGAATAGGTATTTCAATACGGGACTGCACCGCTGCTATTGGTAAACCCCACAACTGTCACCTACAGCGGCAGTTTATTTCAAGTAGTACTGAGTGCCTTATTAAACAGCCGGAGCGAACCAGCTTCATCAATTATATTACGGCATTACATTGTTGTGATTGGATAACTCCATGATTTATAAATACACTGACAGCCTGCATAATTCTAAGTGATACCGGTACCAAGTGGCTTGTTCTACTTTTATATAAATTTGTACAATTTTTGTAGTTGTTATATTTGTGTCAAGTGATTAACAACTACTATTGCGAATATTTAGATGTGTGTATATGTATCTTTTTTAAGTAAAAGGAGTGTTATGGTAGACTTACCATGGTTAACACTCTTTCTGCGAGGTACACTGGGTACCGCAGGGAAACATCGGGGTGTAGAGAGGATCTTGATCCAGAGGCACCAAAAGGCTAAAGCTTTAAGATGTCCCAGGATGCACTGGGGCCTCCTCTTTAACCCTGTCTCCAGGAACTGAGAGCTCAGTTTCGTTAACCAGTCCAATGCAGGAGCAGGTAAGAGAGAAGGCAGATGTTAGTCACATAGAACCACATTCTCCCGTCAGGAGAAGGGACCAGCGGCTAATGCCATACAAACCGATAGAAGCTAGGTGTGTCAGGGTGGGCACCCTGTGGAACCCAATAAACCTTGCAGAAAGAGTGTTAACCATCGTAAGTCTACCATAACACTCCTTTTCTGCAGCAGGCTACATTGGTTTCCACAGGGAAACATCGGGGATGTCCTAAAGCAGTTCCTCAAGGGAGGGGACACGCCTTAGCGGATATGAGAATCCGGCCAAAAGAAGCATCCTGGGAGGAGAAAGTATCAAAGCCATAGAACCTCAAAAACGTGTTCACTGAGGACTACGTAGCCGCCTTGCACAATTGGTCTAGGGACGCACCACAGCGGGCCGCCCAAGAAGGTAAAACAGACCGAGTAGAATGGGCTCTAGCAGGAGCTGGGAGTCCAGCCTGCGCATAAGCTTGTGCAATCACCATTCTAATCCATCTGGCCAAGGTTTGCTTATTCGCAGGCCAACCACATTTGTGGAAATCAAACAGGGCAAAAAGGGCATCTGACCTCCTGATAGAGGCAGTCCTCTCCACATAGATATGGAGAGACCTAACTATATCCAAAGAACATTCTTTGGGAGACAAGTCCAAAGAGGTAAAGGCTGGAACCACAATCTGTTGGTTAAGGTGGAAAGATGACACCACCTTAGGTAAATAACCCCGTCGAGTTCGTAGAACTGCCTGGTCACTGTGAAATATCAAAAAGGGCGAACGACAGGACAAGGCGCCAAAGTCCGACACCCTTCTTGCAGAGGCAATATCCAGCAAGAACAGTACATTGGCCGTGAGCAATTTAAGGTCCACCATCTAAAAAGGTTCAATTGGAGACTCTTGCAGGGCCTTTAGTACAACAGTCAGATCCCATGGATCCACAGGACGGACATAAGGAGGCTGAATCCGAAGGACACCCTGAGTGAAGGTATGAATGTCAGGTATAGACGCAATTTTTCTCTGAAACCATACCGACAAAGGCAGATATGTGAACTTTGAGGGAGGCCAGACGAAGACCTAAGTCAAGACCTCGTAGCAGAAAAGCCAGAATTCTGGAAGTTCTGAACCTAGAGACGTCCCAATTCTTATCAGCACACAAGGCGAAGTAAGAATTCCAAACCCTGTAATAAATCTGGACAGAGGCCAGTTTGCGGGCTTTCAACATAGTCTGGATAACTGCCTCGGAAAAAAACTTTGGCACTCGGGAGTGATGCTTCAAGAGCCACGCCGTCAAACCCAGTCTGGCCAGGGGTGCGTAGACACAAGGGCCCTGTACGAGGAGGTCTGGCTGCTGAGGAAGTAGAAGGGAATGCCCTCTCAACATACCCTGCAGGTTTGAGAACCAATGCCATCTGGGCCACTTTGGAGCGACAGGAAGAAGCATTCCTACTAGATCTGAAGATCGGAACCTTGTAATTGTGTCGAGATGCCATCGGGTCTACATCTGGTAGGCCCCACCTGTCCACTAGGAGTTGAAAGACTTCTGGATGAAGACTCCACTCTCTGGCACGCACGTCCTGGCGACTGAGGAAGTCCGTTTCCCAGTTTAGAATGCCCAGAATGAACACTGCCGATATTGCTGGCAGAAGGCGTTCCGCCCAACAAAGGATTTTTGACACTTCCATCATTGCTATGTGGCTTCGAGTGCCGCCTTGATGGTTTATGTACGCCATTGTGGTGGCATTGTCTGACCGTACTTGAACAGGCCTGTTCTGTACCAGAGGCAGGGCGAGAGATAGCGCATTGAACACTGCCTTCGGCTCCAGAATGTTTATTGGGAGGAATGAATGAAACCTCCTTGGTCCAACGAACCTGAAAAGAGTGTTGCTCCAACACCGCACCCTATCCCCTCAGACTGGCGTCCATTGTCAGCAGGACCCAGTCGGGGATCCAGAAGGGACGGCTCCTGCTCAATTGCTGGTCCTGTAGCCAGCAGATCAGCGACAGATGAACCTCCAGAGTCAAAGTGATCATGTGAGATCTGATCCGATGAGGTAGGCCATCCCGCTTTGAAAGGATTAACCTCTGCATGGGGCGAGAATGAAATTGAGCATACTCTACCATGTTGAATGCCGACACCATCAGGCCTAGTACTTGCATTCCTGAGTGTATCAACACTCTGGGGCGACAAAGGAAACATCTTATCCTGTCTTGAAGTCTCAGGACTTTTTCTGGAGACAGAAACAGTTGTTAACCGTGTGTGTCCAGGAGTGCCTCCAGGTGCACCATACTCTGAGCTGGGACCAGCGAGGACTTCTTCCAATTGATAAGTCACCCGTGGGCTTGCAGGAAGTTTATCGTCAGTTGCAGATGACTGAGAAAGACATTGTGAGAATTTGCCAGAATCAGCAAGTCGTCCAGATACGACAGGATTCTGACTCCCTGGCAACGGAGATGGGCCATCATCATGGCCATGACATTGGTGAAGATCCGAGTAGCTATAGCCAGTCCAACTGGCAGAGCCTGGAATTGATAGTGGAGGTTGCCAATAGCAAACCGTAAAACCTGCTGAAGCGACATGGCAATAGGTATATGCAGGTACGCATCCTGTATATCCAGGGATACCATATAGTCTCTAGGCTCCACCGCCTGGACACTCCCACAAACTTGTTCAGAGATTTGAGGTTGAGTATAGGCCGGAAAGACCTATTGGGTTTCGGGACTAGAAACAGGGTCAAGAAATAACCTCTGTCTCTCTGGGATTGCGGTACCAACACAACCACTCCTGTACTCAGGAGAGAACTGACAATGGTTTGCAAAGCTTGCGCCTTTAATGGATCCAAAGGGAGAAACGTGGTGCAAAACTGGCAAGGGGGACATCTCTTGAAAGAGACTGCGTACCTGTGAGACAACTCCCAGCACCCATGAGTCTGAAGTGATCTTTAACCAGACCTGGGCAAACTGTAGAAGTCGGCCTCCCACCCTGGGGTTCCCCAGAGGGAGGCCCGCCGCATCATGTGGCAGGCTTGTCTTGTCTAGAAGCAGGCTGATGAGCTGCCCAGGATTGTTTTGCCTTGGGCTTGATGGTTTTGGGAGCACGAGACTGTCTCGGGTATGCCTGACCTTTTACTTTCCCTTGAGGCCGAAAGGTAAGAAAGGTGGTACCTTTTGCCTTCAGTGCAGAAGGATTAGTATTTGGGAGAAAGGCAGTTTTAGCAACCACTAATTCAGACAAAATTTTATTTAGATCTTCCCCAAACAAAATGTCCCCAGTGAAGGGGAGTACCTCCAAGGTAATTTTGGAGTCTAGGTACACCTTCCATAACCTCAACCACAGAATACGGCGAGCCAGGACAGATGTAGTCGACGCCTTGGCTGCCAACACACCCGCCTCAGAGGACGCCTCCCGAATGTAATAGGCGGCGGTGGTAATGTGAGACAGGTATTGTATGGCAGTGTCAGAAATACCCTCGGGCAGCTCTTCCTCAAACGCCTGAACCCACGCTTCAATACCTTTTACAGCCCAGGAGGCAGCAATAGTGGGCCTATGCACAGCTCCTGCTCGGTGACAGTGTCCACGCCAGCGATGCGACCTGTCTCCCTAGGTCACGGACGGAACACGATTTAATGGCGTGTCCTGCCTGGGTGACCCTCTTACCTCCTCCCCGTAGCAGCCACGCGAACCAGGAGAGCAGTCCGCGACTGTGTGCCTAAGCCGGGACGTCTCCGCCGCAAGTACCAGGGAACTGAGCCACGGGAGTATGCAACGCTGCTTGAGAGGTGATGGAGCTGTGTCAAAGTCGAAAAAAATAAGATTTTACTCACCGGTAAATCTATTTCTCGTAGTCCGTAGTGGATGCTGGGAACTCCGTAAGGACCATGGGGAATAGACGGGCTCCGCAGGAGACTGGGCACTCTAAAAGAAAGATTAGGTACTATCTGGTGTGCACTGGCTCCTCCCTCTATGCCCCTCCTCCAGACCTCAGTTAGGATACTGTGCCCGGAAGAGCTGACACAATAAGGAAGGATTTTGAATCTGATACCACCTTAGGGAGAAACTGGGGACGAGTCCTCAATTCTGCCCTATCCATATGGAAAATCAGATAAGGGCTTTTACATGACAAAGCCGCCAATTCTGACACACGCCTGGCCGAAGCCAAGGCCAATAACATGACCACTTTTTTCCACGTGAGATATTTCAGATCCACAGTTTTAAGTGGCTCAAACCAATGTGATTTCAGGAAACTCAACACCACGTTGAGATCCCAAGGTGCCAAAGGAGGCACAAAAGGGGCTGAATATGTAGCACTCCCTTTACAAATGTCTGAACTTCAGGCAGTGAAGCCAGTTCTTTCTGGAAGAAAATCGACAGAGCCGAAATCTGGACCTTAATGGAACCCAATTTTTAGGCCCATAGTCACTCCCGACTGTAGGAAATGCAGAAAACGACCCAGCTGAAATTCCTCTGTAGGGGCCTTCCTGGCCTCACACCATGCAACATATTTTCGCCAAATACGGTGATAATGGTTTGCGGTTACTTCTTTCCTGGCTTTTATCAGCGTAGGAATGACTTCCTCCGGAATGCCCTTTTCCTTTAGGATCCAGAATTCAACCGCCATGCCGTCAAACGCAGCCGCGGGAAGTCTTGGAACAGACAGGGCCCCTGCTGTAACAGATCCTGTCTGAGCGGTAGAGGCCATGGGTCCTCTGATATCATTTCTTGAAGTTCTGGGTACCAAGCTCTTCTTGGCCAATCCGGAACCACGAGTATCGTTCTTACTCCTCGCCTTCTTATTATTCTCAGTACCTTTGGTATGAGAGACAGAGGAGGGAACACATAAACCGACTGGTACACCCACGGTGTACCTAGAGCGTCCACCGCTATCGCCTGAGGGTCCCTTGACCTGGCGCAATATCTCTTTAGCTTTTTGTTTAGGCGGGACGCCATCATGTCCACCTGTGGCCTTTCCCAACGGTTTACCAACAGTTTGAAGACTTCTGGATGAAGTCCCCACTCTCCCGGGTGTAGGTCGTGTCTGCTGAGGAAGTCTGCTTCCCAGTTGTCCACTCCCGGAATGAACACTGCTGACAGTGCTAAGACGTGATTTTCCGCCCATCGGAGAATCCTTGTGGCTTCTGCCACGCCATCCTGCTTCTTGTGCCGCCCTGTCGGTTTACATGGGCGACTGCCGTGATGTTGTCTGATTGGATCAGTACCGGCTGGTTTTGAAGCAGAGGTCTTGCCTGACTTAGGGCATTGTAAATGGCCCTCAGTTCCAGAATATTTATGTGTAGGGACGACTCCTGACTTGACCAAAGTCCTTGGAAATTTTTTCCCTGTGTGACTGCCCCCCAGCCTCGAAGGCTGGCATCCGTGATCACCAGGACCCAGTCCTGTATGCCGAATCTGCGGCCCTCTAGAAGATGAGCACTCTGCAGTCACCACAGCAGAGACACCCTGGTCCTTGGAGACAGGGTTATCAGCCGATGCATCTGAAGATGCGATCCCGTCCAAGAGGTCCCACTGAAAAGTTCTTGCATGGAACCTGCCGAATGGAACTGCTTCGTAGGAAGCTACCATTTTTTCCAGGACTCGCGTGCAGTGATGCACCGACACCTGTTTTGGTTTCAGCAGGCCTCTGACTAGAGATGACAGCTCCTTGGCTTTCTCCTGCAGGAGAAACACTTTTTTCTGTTCTGTGTCCAGAACCATCCCCAGGAACAGTATATGCGTCGTAGGAACCAGCTGCGACTTTGGAATATTCAGAATCCAGCCGTGCTGTTGTAGCACTTCCCGAGATAGTGCTACTCTGACAAACAACTGCTCCCTGGACCTCGCCTTTATAAGGAGATTGTCCAAGTACTGGATAATTATTTCGGCCATTACCTTGGTAAATACCCTCGGTGCCGGGGACAGACCAACGGCAACGTCTGGAATTGGTAATGACAATTCTGTACCACAATTTTGAGGTACTCCTGGTGAGGAGGGTAAATAGGGACATGCAGGTAAGCATCCTTGATGTCCAGTGATACCCTGAAATTCTCCAGGCTTGCAATAATCGCCCTGAGCGATTCCATTTTGAACTTGAACCTTCGTATATAAGTGTTCAAGGATTTCAATTTTAGAATGGGTCTCACCGAACCGTCTGGTTTCGGTACCACAACATTTTTGGAATAGTAACCCCGGCCTTGTTGAAGGAGGGGTACCTTGATTTCACCTGCTGGAAGTACAGCTTGTGAATTGCCGCCAGTACTAACTCCCTATATCCGAGGGCAGCAGGCAAGGCTGATGTGAGGTAACAGCGAGGGGGAGTCGCCTCGAACTCCAGCTTGTATCCCTGTGATACTACTTGCAGAACCCAGTGATTCACCTGTGGGCAAGCCCACTGGTCCCTGAAGTTCCCGAGACGCGCCCCCACCGCACCTGTCTGTGGAGCCCCAGCGTCATGCTGTGGACTCAGAGGAAGCGGGGGAGGATTTTTGATCCTGGGAACTGGCTGTCTGTGCAGCTTTTTCCTTCTTCCCTTGTGCAGAAAGGAAGCGCCTTTGGCCCCCTTGCTTTTCTGAAGCCGAAAGGACTGTACCCGATAATACAGTGCTTTCTTAGGGTGTGAGGAAACCTGAGGTAGAAATTTTTCTTCCCAGCTGTTGCTGTGGATACAAGGTCCCAGAGACCATCCCCAAACAATTCCTCACCCTTATAAGGCATAATCTTCATGTGCCTTTTAAAGTCAACATCACCTGTCCACTGCCGGGTCTCTAATACCCTCCTGGCAGAATGGACCTTGCATTAATTCTGGACGCCAGCCGGCAAATATCCCTCTGTGCATCCCTCATATATAAGACTACGTCTTTAATATGCTCTATGTTAGCACCATATTCTCCCTGTCTAGGGTATTAATATTATCTGACAGGGTATCAGACCCAGCTGCAGCAGCACTATTCATGCTGAGGCAATTGCAGGTCTCAGTATAATACCTGAGTGTGTATATACAGACTTCAGGATAGCCTCCTGCTTTTTATCAGCAGGCTCCTTCAAAGTGGCCGTATCCTAAGACGGCAGTGCCACCTTTTATGACAACCGTGTGAGTGCCTTATCCACCCTAGGGGATATCTCCCAACGTGACCTATCCTCTGGCGGGAAAGGGTACGCCAGCAGTAATTTTTTTGAAATTACCAGTTTCTTATCGGGGGAAACCACGCTTCTTCACACACTTCATTCACTCATCTGATGGGGGAACAAAACACCGGCTGCTTTTTCTCCCCAAACATAAAACCCCTTTTATGTGGTACTTGGGTTAATGTCAGAAATGTGTAACACAATTTTTATTGCCGAGATCATGCAACGGATGTTCCTAGTGGATTGTGTATATGTCTCAACCTCGTCGACACTGGAGTTAGACTCCGTGTCGACATCTGTGTCTGCCATCTGAGGTAACGGGCGTTTTTTTAGCCCCTGATGGCCTTTGAGACGCCTGGGCAGGCGCGGGCTGAGAAGCCGGCTGTCCCACAGCTGTTACGTCATCCAGCCTTTTATGTAAGGAGTTGACACTGTCGGTTAATACCTTCTACCTATCCATCCACTCTGGTGTCGGCCCCACAGGGGGCGACATCCCATTTATCGGCATCTGCTCCGCCTCCACATAAGCCTCCTCATCCAACATGTCGACACAGCCGTACCGACACACCGCACACACACAGGGAATGCTCTGACTGAGGACAGGACCCCACACAGCCCTTTGGGGAGACAGAGAGAGAGTATGCCAGCACACACCAGAGCGCTATATAATGTAGGGATAAACACTATCACTGAGTGAATTTTCCCCAATAGCTGCTTGTATAAACAATATTGCGCCTAAATTTAGTGCCACCCCTCTCTTTTTAACCCTTTGAGCCTGAAAACTACAGGGGAGAGCCTGGGGAGCTGTCTTCCAGCTACACTGTGAAGAGAAAATGGCGCCAGTGTGCCGAGGGAGATAGCTCCGCCCCTTTTTCGCGGACTTTTCTCCCACTTTTTTATGGATTCTGGCAGGGGTAATTATCACATATATAGCCTCTGGGGCTATATATTGTGATTATTTTGCCAGCCAAGGTGGCCCTCATTCCGAGTTGATCGCTCGCAAGGCGATTTTAGCAGAGTTGCTCACGCTAAGCCGCCGCCTACTGGGAGTGTATCTTAGCATCTTAAAATTGCGAACGATGTATTCGCAATATTGCGATTACAAACTACTTAGCAGTTTCAGAGTAGCTCCACACTTGCTCGGCATCTGCGATCAGTTCAGTGCTTGTCGTTCCTGGTTTGACGTCACAAACACACCCAGCGTTCGCCCAGACACTCCCCCGTTTCCCCGGCCACTCCTGCGTTTTTTCCCGCACGCCCATAAAACGGCCTGTTTCCGCCCAGTAACACCCATTTCCTGTCAATCACACTACGATCGCCGGAGCGATGAAAAAGCCGTGAGTAAAAATACTATCTCCATTGTAAAATTACTTGGCGCAGTCGCAGTGCGAATATTGCGCATGCGTACTAAGCGGAATTTCACTGCGATGCGATGAAAAATACAGAGCGAACGACTCGGAATGAGGGCCAAGGTGTTTTTATTGCTGCTTAGGGCGCCCCCCCCCAGCGCCCTGCACCCTCAATGACCGGAGTGTGAAGTGTGTATGAGGAGCAATGGCGCACAGCTGCAGTGCTGTGCGCTACCTTGGTGAAGACTGAAGTCTTCTGCCGCCGATTTTCCGGACCATCTTCATGCTTCTGGCTCTGTAAGGGGGACGGCGGCGCGGCTCCGGGAACGAACACCAAGGACGGGTCCTGCGGTCAATCCCTCTGGAGCTAATGGTGTCCAGTAGCCTAAGAAGCCCAAGCTAGCTGCAAGCAGGTAGGTTCGCTTCTTCTCCCCTTAGTCCCTCGTTGCAGTGAGCCTGTTGCCAGCAGGTCTCACTGTAAAATAAAAAACCTAACATATACTTTCTTTCTAGGAGCTCAGGAGAGCCCCTAGTGTGCATCCAGCTCGGCCGGGCACAGAAATCTAACTGAAGTCTGGAGGAGGGGCATAGAGGGAGGAGAAAGTGCACACCAGATAGTACCTAATCTTTCTTTTAGAGTGCCCAGTCTCCTGCGGAGCCCGTCTATTCCCCATGGTCCTTACGGAGTTCCCAGCATCCACTAGGACGTCAGAGAAAATAAGAATTTACTTACCGATAATTCTATTTCTCATAGTCCGTAGTGGATGCTGGGAACTCCGAAAGGACCATGGGGAATAGCGGCTCCGCAGGAGACTGGGCACAAAAGTAAAAGCTTTAGGACTAGCTGGTGTGCACTGGCTCCTCCCCCTATGACCCTCCTCCAAGCCTCAGTTAGGATACTGTGCCCGGACGAGCGTACACAATAAGGAAGGATTTTGAATCCCAGGTAAGACTCATACCAGCCACACCAATCACACCGTACAACCTGTGATCTGAACCCAGTTAACAGCATGATAACAGAGGAGCCTCTGAAAAGATGGCTCACAACAATAATAACCCGATTTTTGTAACTATGTACAAGTATTGCAGACAATCCGCACTTGGGATGGGCGCCCAGCATCCACTACGGACTATGAGAAATAGAATTATCGGTAAGTAAATTCTTATTTTCTCTGACGTCCTAGTGGATGCTGGGAACTCCGAAAGGACCATGGGGATTATACCAAAGCTCCCAAACGGGCGGGAGAGTGCGGATGACTCTGCAGCACCGAATGAGAGAACTCCAGGTCCTCCTCAGCCAGGGTATCAAATTTGTAGAATTTAGCAAACGTGTTTGCCCCTGACCAAGTAGCTGCTCGGCAAAGTTGTAAAGCCGAGACCCCTCGGGCAGCCGCCCAAGATGAGCCCATCTTCCTTGTGGAGTGGGCATTTACAGATTTTTGGCTGTGGCAGGCCTGCCACAGAATGTGCAAGCTGAATTGTACTACAAATCCAACGAGCAATAGTCTGCTTAGAAGCAGGAGCACCCAGTTTGTTGGGTGCATACAGGATAAACAGCGAGTCAGATTTTCTGACTCCAGCCGTCCTGGAAACATATATTTTCAGGGCCCTGACAACGTCTAGCAACTTGGAGTCCTCCAAGTCCCTAGTAGCCGCAGGCACCACAATAGGTTGGTTCAGGTGAAACGCTGAAACCACCTTAGGGAGAAACTGAGGACGAGTCCTCAATTCCGCCCTGTCCGAAAGGAAAATCAGATAAGGGCTTTTACAGGATAAAGCCGCCAATTCTGACACGCGCCTGGCCCAGGCCAGGGCCAACAGCATGACCACTTTCCATGTGAGATATTTTAACTCCACAGATTTAAGTGGTTCAAACCAATGTGACTTTTGGAACCCAAAAACTACATTGAGATCCAAAGGTGCCACTGGAGGCACAAAAGGAGGCTGTATATGCAGTACCCCTTTTACAACGTCTGAACTTCAGGGACTGAAGCTAGTTCTTTTTGGAAGAAAATTGACAGGGTCGAAATTTGAACCTTAATGGACCCCAATTTCAGGCCCATAGACACTCCTGTTTGCAGGAAATGTAGGAATCGACCCAGTTGAATTTCCTCCATCGGGCCTTACTGGCCTCGCACCACGCAACATATTTTCGCCAAATGCGGTGATAATGTTTTGCGGTTACATCCTTCCTGGGTTTGATCAGGATAGGGATGACTTCATCCGGAATGCCTTTTTTCCTTCAGGATCCGGCGTTCAACCGCCATGCCGTCAAACGCAGCCGCGGTTCTAGGAACAGACAGGGTCCTTGCTGGAACAGGTCCCTTCTTAGAGGTAGAGGCCACGGATCCTCCGTGAGCATCTCTTGAAGTTCCGGTTACCAAGTCCTTCTTGGCCCATCCGGAGCCACGAATATAGTGCTTACTCCTCTCCATCTTATCAATCTCAGTACCTTGGGTATGAGAGGCAGATGAGGGAACACATACACAGACTGGTACACCCACGGTGTTACCAGAGCGTCTACAGCTATTGCCTGAAGGTCCCTTGACCTGGCGCAATACCTGTCGAGTTTTTCCCAACGGTTTATAATCATGTGGAAGACTTCTGGGTGAAGTCCCCACTCTCCCGGGTGGAGGTCGTGTCTGCTGAGGAAGTCTGCTTCCCAGTTGTCCACTCCCGGAATTGCTGACAGTGCTATCACATGATTTTCCGCCCAGCGAAGAATCCTTGCAGCTTCTGCCATTGCCCTCCTGCTTCTTGTGCCACCCTGTCTGTTTACGTGGGTGACTGCCGTGATGTTGTCCGACTGGATCAACACCGGCTGACCTTGAAGCAGAGGTCTTGCTAAGCTTAGAGCATTGTAAATGGCCCTTAGCTTCAGGATATTTATGTGAAGTGATGTCTCCAGGCTTGACCATAAGCCCTGGAAATTCCTTCCCTGTGTGACTGCTCCCCAGCCTCGCAGGCTGGCATCCGTGGTCACCAGGACCCAGTCCTGAATGCCGAATCTGCGGCCCTCTAGAAGATGAGCACTCTGCAACCAACACAGGAGGGACACCCTTGTTCTTGGTGACAGGGTTATCCGCTGATGCATCTGAAGATGCGACCCGGACCATTTGTCCAGCAGGTCCCACTGGAAAGTTCTTGCGTGGAATCTGCCGAATGGGATTGCTTCGTAGGAAGCCACCATTTTACCCAGAACCCTTGTGCATTGATGCACTGAGACTTGGCTCGGTTTTAGGAGGTTCCTGACTAGCTCGGATAACTCCCTGGCTTTCTCCTCCCGGAGAAACACCTTTTTCTGGACTGTGTCCAGGATCATCCCTAGGAACAGAAGACGAGTCGTCGGAACCAGCTGCGATTTTGGAATATTGAGAATCCAATCGTGTTGCCGCAACACTACCTGAGATAGTGCTACACCGACCTCCAACTGTTCCCTGGATCTTACCCTTATCAGGGAATCGTCCAAGTAAGGGATAACTAAAATTCCCTTCCTTCGAAGGAATATCATCATTTCGGCCATTACCTTGGTAAAGACCCGGGGTGCCGTGGACCATCCATACGGCAGCGTCTGAACTGATAGTGACAGTTCTGTACCATAAACCTGAGGTACCCTTGGTGAGAAGGGTAAATTAGGACATGAAGGTAAGCATCCTTGATGTCCCGAGACATCATGTAGTCCCCTTCTTCCAGGTTCGCAATCACTGCTCTGAGTGACTCAATCTTGAATTTGAACCTCTGTATGTAAGTGTTCAAAGATTTTAGATTTAGAATCGGTCTCACCGAGCCGTCCGGCTTCGGTACCACAACAGTGTGGAATAATACCCCGTTCCCTGTTGTAGGAGGGGTACCTTGATTATCACCTGCTGGGAATACAGCTTGTGAATGGCTTCCAAAACTGTCTCCCTGTCAGAAGGAGACATCGGTAAAGCCGACTTTAGGAAACGGCGAGGGGGAGACGTCTCGAATTCCAATTTGTACCCCTGAGATATCACCTGACGGATCCAGGGGTCTACTTGCGAGTGAGCCCACTGCGCGCTGAAATTCATTGAGACGGGCCCCCCACCGTGCCTGATTCTGCTTGTAAAGCCCCAGCGTCATACTGAGGGCTTGGCAGAGGCGGGAGAGGGTTTCTGTTCCTGGGAACTGGCTGATTTCTGCAGCCTTTTTCCTCTCCCTCTGTCACGGGGCAGAAATGAGGAACCTTTTGCCCGCTTGTCCACGAAAAGACTGCGCCTGATAATACGGCGTCTTCTCATGTTGAGAGGCGACCTGGGGTACAAACGTGGATTTCCCAGCTGTTGCCGTGGCCACCAGGTCTGAAAGACCGACCCCAAATAACTCCTCCCCTTAATAAGGCAATACTTTCAAATGCCGTTTGAAATCCGCATCACCTGACCACTGTCGTGTCCATAACCCTCTACTGGTAGAAATGGACAACGCACTTAGACTTGATGCCAGTCGGCAAATATTCCGCTGTGCATCACGCATATATAGAAATGCATCTTTTAACTGCTCTATAGGCAAAAATATACTGTCCCTATCTAGGGTATCAATATTTTCAGTCAGGGAATCCGACCACGCCAACCCAGCACTGCACATCCAGGCTGAGGCGATTGCTGGTCGCAGTATAACACCAGTATGTGTGTAAATACATTTTAGGATACCCTCCTGCTTTCTATCAGCAGGATCCTTAAGGGCGGCCATCTCAGGAGAGGGTAGAGCCCTTACAAGCGTGTGAGCGCTTTATCCACCCTAGGGGGTGTTTCCCAACGCACCCTAACCTCTGGCGGGAAAGGATATAATGCCAATAACATTTTAGAAATTATCAGTTGTTATCGGGGGAAACCCACGCATCATCACACACCTCATTTAATTTCTCAGATTCAGGAAAACTACAGGTAGTTTTTCCTCACAGAACATAATACCCCTTTTTGGTGGTACTCGTATTATCAGAAATGTGTAAAACATTTTTCATTGCCTCCATCATGTAACGTGTGGCCCTACTGGAAGTCACATTTGTCTCTTCACCGTCGACACTGGAGTCAGTATCCGTGTCGGCGTCTATATCTGCCATCTGAGGTAACGGGCGCTTTAGAGCCCCTGACGGCCTATGAGACGTCTGGACAGGCACAAGCTGAGTAGCCGGCTGTCTCATGTCAACCACTGTCTTTTATACAGAGCTGACACTGTCACGTAATTCCTTCCAACAGTTCATCCACTCAGGTGTCGACCCCCTAGGGGGTGACATCACTATTACAGGCAATCTGCTCCGTCTCCACATCATTTTTCTCCTCATACATGTCGACACAAACGTACCGACACACAGCACACACACAGGGAATGCTCTGATAGAGGACAGGACCCCACTAGCCCTTTGGGGAGACAGAGGGAGAGTTTGCCAGCACACACCAGAGCGCTATATATATACAGGGATAACCTTATATAAGTGTTTTCCCCCTTATAGCTGCTGTATTGTTTATACTGCGCCTAATTAGTGCCCCCCTCTCTTTTTTAACCCTTTCTGTAGTGTAGTGACTGCAGGGGAGAGCCAGGGAGCTTCCCTCCAACGGAGCTGTGAGGGAAAATGGCGCCAGTGTGCTGAGGAGATAGGCTCCGCCCCCTTATCGGCGGCCTTATCTCCCGTTTTTCTATGTATTCTGGCAGGGGTTAAATGCATCCATATAGCCCAGGAGCTATATGTGATGCATTTTTTGCCATCCAAGGTGTTTTTATTGCGTCTCAGGGCGCCCCCCCCCCCCAGCGCCCTGCACCCTCAGTGACCGGAGTGTGAAGTGTGCTGAGAGCAATGGCGCACAGCTGCAGTGCTGTGCGCTACCTTGTTGAAGACTGACGTCTTCTGCCGCCGATTTTCCGGACCTCTTCTGCTCTTCTGGCTCTGTAAGGGGGACGGCGGCGCGGCTCTGGGACCCATCCATGGCTGGGCCTGTGATCGTCCCTCTGGAGCTAATGTCCAGTAGCCTAAGAAGCCCAATCCACTCTGCACGCAGGTGAGTTCGCTTCTTCTCCCCTTAGTCCCTCGATGCAGTGAGCCTGTTGCCAGCAGAACTCACTGAAAATAAAAAAACCTAATTTAAACTTTTACTCTAAGCAGCTCAGGAGAGCCATCTAGATTGCACCCTTCTCGTTCGGGCACAAAAATCTAACTGAGGCTTGGAGGAGGATCATAGGGGGAGGAGCCAGTGCACACCAGCTAGTCCTAAAGCTTTTACTTTTGTGCCCAGTCTCCTGCGGAGCCGCTATTCCCCATGGTCCTTTCGGAGTTCCCAGCATCCACTAGGACGTCAGAGAAATAAGATTTTACTCACCGGTAAATCTATTTCTCGTAGTCCGTAGTGGATGCTGGGGACTCCGTAAGGACCATGGGGATTAGCGGCTCCGCAGGAGACTGGGCACAACTAAAGAAAGCTTTAGGACTACCTGGTGTGCACTGGCTCCTCCCACTAAGACCCTCCTCCAGACCTCAGTTAGGATACTGTGCCCGGAAGAGCTGACACAATAAGGAAGGATTTTGAGTCCCGGGTAAGACTCATACCAGCCACACCAATCACACCGTATAACTCGTGATACTATACCCAGTTAACAGTATGATAACAACTGAGCCTTTCAACAGATGGCTCAACAATAACCCTTTAGTTAGGCAAAAACTATATACAAGTATTGCAGACAATCCGCACTTGGGATGGGCGCCCAGCATCCACTACGGACTACGAGAAATAGATTTACCGGTGAGTAAAATCTTATTTTCTCTAACGTCCTAAGTGGATGCTGGGGACTCCGTAAGGACCATGGGGATTATACCAAAGCTCCCAAACGGGCGGGAGAGTGCGGATGACTCTGCAGCACCGAATGAGCAAACTCTAGGTCCTCCTCAGCCATGGTATCAAACTTGTAGACTCTTGCAAGAGTGTTTGAAACCGACCAAGTAACAGCTCGGCAAATTTGTAAAGCCGAGACCCCTCGGGCAGCCGCCCAAGAAGAGCCCACTTTCCTCGTGGAATGGGCTTTCACAGATTTAGGGTGCGGCGGTCCAGCCGCAGAATGTGCAAGTTGAATCGTGCTACAGATCCAGCGAGCAATAGTCTGCTTAGAAGCAGGAGCACCCAGCTTGTTGGGTGCATACAGGATAAATAGCGAGTCAGTTTTCCTGACTCCAGCCGTCCTGGAAACATATACTTTTCAGGGCCCTGACTACGTCCAGAAACTTGGAATCCTCCAAGTCCCAAGTAGCCGCAGGCACCACAATAGGTTGGTTCACATGAAAAACTGCTACCACCTTAGGAAGGAATTGGGAACGAGTCCTCAATTCCGCCTTATCCATATAAAATACAGATAAGGGCTTTTGCATAGCAAAGCCGCCAATTCTGATACACGCCTGGCCGACGCCAAGGCCCACAGCATGACCACTTTCCAAGTGAGGTATTGTAGCTCCACGGATTTAAGTGGCTCAACTCAATGCGACTTCAGGAAATCCAACACTACGTTGAGATCCCACGGTGCCACTGGAGGCACAAACGGGGGCTGACTATGCAGCACTCCCTTAACAAAAGTCTGAACTTCAGGCAGTGAAGCCAGTTCTATTTTGGAAGAAAATCGATAGAGCCGAAATCTGGACCTTAATGGAACCCAATTTTAGGCCCATAGTCACCTCTGACTTGTAGGAAGTGCAGAAATCGACCTAGCTGAAATTCCTCCTTTGGGGCCTTACTGGCCTCACAGCACGCAACATATTTCCGCCATATGCGGTGATAATGGTTTGCGTTCACTTCTTTCCTAGCTTTAAATAGCGTAGGGATAACTTCCTCCGGAATGCCCTTTTCCTTCAGGATCCGGCGTTCAACCGCCATGCCGTCAAACGCAGCCGCGGTACGTCTTGGAACAGACAGGCCCCCTGCTGCAGCAGGTCCTGTCTGAGCGGCAGAGGCCATGGGTCCTCTGAGATAATTTCTTGGAGTTCTGGGTACCAAGCTCTTCTTGGCCACCCGGAACAATGAGTATAGTTCTTACTCCTCTCCTTCATATTATTCTCATTACCCTGGGTATGAGAGGCAGAGAAGGGAACACATACACCGACTGGTACACCCACGGTGTTACCAGAGCGTCCACAGCTATCGCCTGAGGGTCCCTTGACCTGGCGCAATATCTTTGTAGCTTTTTGTTGAGGCGGGACGCCATCCTGTCCACCTGTGGCCTTTCCTAACGGTGTACAATCATTTGGAAGACTTCTGGATGAAGTCCCCACTCTCCCGGGTGGAGGTCGTGTCTGCTGAGAAATTCTGCTTCTCAGTTGTCCACTCCGGGAATGAACACTGCTGACAGTGCTAACACATGATTTTCCGCCCATCGGAGAATCCTTGTGGCTTCTGCCATCGCCATCCTGCTTCTTGTGCCGCCCTGTCGGTTTACATGAGCGACCGCCGTGATGTTGTCTGACTGGATCAGCACCGGCCGGTGTTGAAGCAGGGGTCTAGCCTGACTTAGGGCATTGTAAATGGCCCATAGTTCCAGAACATTTATGTGTAGGGAAGTCTCCTGACTTTTCCATATGCCTTGGAAGTTTCTTCCCTGTGTGACTGCCCCCCAGCCTTGAAGGCTGGCATCCGTGGTCACCAGGACCCAGTCCTGTATGCCGAATCTGCGGCCCCCTAGAAGATGAGCACTCTGCAGTCACCACCACAGCGACACCCTGGCCCTTGGAGACAGGGTTATCCGCCGATGCATCTGAGGATGCGACCCGGACCACTTGTCCAACAGATCCCACTGGAAGATCCTTGCATGGGACCTGGCGAATGGAAATTCTTCGTAAGAAGCTACCATCTTTCCCAAGGCTCGCGTGCAGTGATGCACTGACACCTGTATTTGTATTAGGAGGTCTCCGTCTAGAGACGCCAACTCCTTGGACTTCTCCGGGAGAAACCCTTTTTATCCTGTTCTGTGTCCAGAACCATACCCAGAAACAGTAGACGCGTCGTAGGAACCAGCTGCGACTTTGGAATATTCAGAATCCAGCCGTGCTGTTGTAGCACTTCCCGAGATAGTGCTATTCCGACGAACAACTGCTCCCTGGACCTCGCCTTTATAAGGAGATCGTCCAAGTACGGGATAAGTACTTCGGCCATTACCTTGGTAAATACCCTCGGTGCCGGGGACAGACCAACGGCAACGTCTGGAATTGGTAATGACAATCCTGTACCACAATTTTGAGGTACACCTGGTGAAGAGGGTAAATAGGGACATGCAGGTAAGCATCCTTGATGTCCAGTGATACCCTGAAATTTTCCAGGCTTGCAATAATCGCCCTGAGCGATTCCATTTTGAACTTGAACCTTCGTATATAAGTGTTCAAGGATTTCAATTTTAGAATGGGTCTCACCGAACCGTCTGGTTTCGGTACCACAACATTTTGGAATAGTAACCCCGGCCTTGTGGAAGTAGGGGTACCTTGATTTCACCTGCTGGAAGTACAGCTTGTGAATTGCCGCCAGTACTACCATTCTCCGAGGGCAGCAGGCAAGGCTGACGTGAGGCAACGGCGAGGGGGAGTCGCCTCGAACTCCAGCCTGTATCCCTGTGATACTACTTGCAGAACCTAGGGATCCACCTGTGGGCAAGCCCACTGGTCCCTGCAGTTCCCGAGACGCGCCCCCACCGCACCTGTCTCCACCTGTGGAGCCCCAGCGTCATGCGGTGGACTCAGAGGAAGCGAGGGAAGATATTTGATCCTGGGAACTGGCTGACTGGTGCAGCTTTTTCCTTCTTCCCTTGTCTCTGTGCAGAAAGGAAGCGCCTTTGACCCGCTTGCTTTTCTGAAGCCGAAAGGACTGTACCTGAAAATACGGTGCTTTCTAAGGCTTTTGTGAGGAAACCTGAGGTAAAAAATTTTCTTCCCAGCTGTTGCTGTGGATACGAGGTCCCAGAGACCATCCCCAAACAATTCCTCACCCTTATAAGGCAGAATCTCCATGTGCCTTTTAAAGGCAGCATCACCTATCCACTGCCGGGTTTCTAATACCCTCCTGGCAGAATGGACATTGCATTAATTTTGGATGCCAGCCGGCAAATATCCCTCTGTGCATCCTTTATATATAAGACAACATCTTAAATATGCTCAATGTTAGCAAAAAATTATCCCTGTCTTAGCGTATTAATATTATCTGACAGGGTATCAGACCACGCTGCAGCAGCACTATTTATGCTGAGGCAATTGCAGGTTTCAGTATATAACCTGAGTGTGTAAATACAGACTTCAGGATCGCCTCCTGCTTTTTATCAGCAGGTTCCTTCAAGGTGGCCGTATCCTAAGACGGCAGTGCCACCTTTTGACAAACGTGTGAGCGCCTTATCCACCCTAAGGGATATCTCCCAACGTGACCTATCCTCTGGCGGGAAAGGGTACGCCATCAGTAACTTTTTAGAAATTACCAGTTTCTTATCGGGGGAAACCACGCTTCTTTACACACTTCATTCATTCATCTGATGGGGGAACAAAACACTGGCTGCTTTTTCTCCCCAAAAATAAAACCCCTTTTATGTGGTACTTGGGTTCATGTCAGAAAATGCGTAACACATTTTTATTGCCGAGATCATGTAACGGATGTTCCTAGTGGATTGTGTATATGTCTCAACCTCGTCGACACTGGAGTCAGACTCCGTGTCGACATCTGTGTCTGCCATCTGAGGTAACGGGCGTTTTTGATGGCCTTTGAGACGCCTGGGCAGGCGCGGGCTGAGAAGCCGGCTGTCCCACAGCTGTTACGTCATCCAGCCTTTTATGTAAGGAGTTGACACTGTCGGTTAATACCTTCCACCTATCCATCCACTCTGGTGTCAGCCCCACAAGGGGCGACATCCCATTTATCGGCCTCTGCTCCGCCTCCACGTAACCTTCCTCATCCAACATGTCGACACAGCCGTACCGACACACCGCACACACACAGGGAATGCTCTGACTGAGGACAGGACCCCACAAAGTCCTTTGGGGAGACCGAGAGAGAGTATGCCAGCACACACCAGAGCGCTATATAATGCAGGGATTAACACTATAACTGAGTGATTTTTCCCCAAATAGCTGCTTGTATACATATATTGCGCCTAAATTTAGTGCCCCCCCTCTCTTTGTAACCCTTTGAGCCTGAAAACTACAGGGGAGAGCCTGGGGAGCTGTCTTCCAGCTACACTGTGAAGAGAAAATGGCGCCAGTGTGCTGAGGGAGAAGCCCCGCCCCTTATTCGGCTGACTTTCTCCCGCTTTTTCTGGAATACTGGCAGGGGTAATTTTACATCTATATAGCCTCTAGGACTATATATGATGTAGATTTGCCAGCCAAGGTGTCATATATTGCCCTCAGGGCGCCCCCCCAGCGCCCTGCACCCATCAGTGACCGGAGTGTGAGGTGTACATGAGAAGCAATGGCGCACAGCTGCAGTGCTGTGCGCTACCTTGGTGAAGACCGAAGTCTTCTGCCACCGATTTTCCGGACTCTTCATGCTTCTGGCTCTGTAAGGGGGACGGCGGCGCGGCTCCGGGAACGAACACCAAGGTCGGGTCCTGCGGTCGATCCCTCTGGAGCTAATGGTGTCCAGTAGCCTAAGAAGCCCAAACTACCACCTGTTAGGTAGGTTCGCTTCTTCTCCCCTTAGTCCCTCGCTGCAGTGAGTCTGTTGCCAGCAGATCTCACTGTAAAATAAAAAACCTAAATATACTTTCTTTCTAGGAGCTCAGGAGAGCCCCTAGTGTGCATCCAGCTCAGCCGGGCACAAGAATCTAACTGAGGTCTGGAGGAGGGTCTTAGTGGGAGGAGCCAGTGCACACCAGGTAGTCCTAAAGCTTTCTTTAGTTGTGCCCAGTCTCCTGCGGAGCCGCTAATCCCCATGGTCCTTACGGAGTCCCCAGCATCCACTTAGGACGTTAGAGAAATATTCCAGTACACACATTACGTACTAACAACACACACATGCTGCGCAGGCACTTGTTCCGCCGTGCTTGCACATATCCGCAATTTGGTCGCTCCCGTGGTCCTGCGCGTGGTATGGGTATTTACGGCGGAGTTTGTGAGCGCATAGAGGGTTATCAAAACATAACATATTTAATCCAAATAGTGCACATTGTACACATAGCCCTCCTGCACCACATCAGCAAGTATCAACAGTTTAAATGATTCCAGGACTAAGGGATTCGCCTTTGTATGATAGGAAGGGACAGACTAAGGTTATAAGGTGATGTCTGGTATCCAGCTGTAGGGTATTTTAAGGGTAACATTCCGGTGTTGGTTAGAGGAAGATCGCATGTTCCTGCGTATAGTTATGTGCAGAAATAGAATATAGATATAAACTGTATTTACTGTATATTATGTATACGGCGGGAATCCAGAGGAGACCACCCACAAGAGCAGTTGAGAAAGACATCGCCCACCTTTTCAAATCAACCTATGACCTCTCCTGTAATGTAAAGATGCATCCCTGTGTCCAATGGACAAAGGGATTACAGTATCCATTGTATTGCTTTTGGAAGTAGTGTATAAAAAGCCTGTTGCTGCCCTGCCGGTCAGAAGACTCTTAACGCTATCTACCTGATTAGCGGAGGACTGGACCAGGAAGCACATGCGAATATTCTCACGTATACATTGACTGTAGCCATTTACTCTGTTGTATTGTAGTGTATAAATTGTATTGTTAACCCCCTTTCAGATATATACTCTGTGGTGTCGGAACCCAGTGTTTAACTACAAATCAGTGTTGTGTCCTCTTTTCCCTGCTAGGGTTTAAAGCGTATTACATTACCTAACTGTATAAGGTTTAAAAGTGTATTGATAAGGTGTGTACACGCTGCGGGTACTTTGTACCGTCAGCGCTGCAAAAGGTTTAAGGTGTAACATCATTGCAGTGCTTTGCTGCATAAGGTTTAAAGTGTAATAGCATTATTGCATTGCATTGCTGCATAAGGTTTAAGGTGTAATATCATTGCATTGCTGCATAAGGTTTAAGGTGTAATATCATTGCATTGCATTACAACTAAGGTGTAAAGTATAACTCTGGGTGTGTGCGCGCTGTGTGTACTTTGTACCCACAGCGTGGCGTTTGTACGCTAAGTCCGTACAAGGTACGGGACTCTGTACGCAAATAGCGTACAAAGTATGTAGAGTGCATATTAAGTCTAGCGGCCGCAGCGGCTCCAAGGTAAAAGTGTGTTTAAATGTATAGCTTTATGGTTTAAGATAATATCGACATTATCAATTGGGCGCATCGTTCGGTTTTTCCACATACCCGCAGCCTAGCAGGTTAAAGCAGACTTAATCTATCAGCAAAGGGCGGACAGGTATCCTACGTAAACCTTTTCCTGGCCGTAGAATACACTGGAAAACCCTATCTTATTGCTGATTAGATGGTGTCTGCTCTGCATGGTTTGTAGGGATGCTGGTGGGACCCGTAAAGTAAATACGCAAAGCTATTTTAAAAAATCTGTGAATTTCTATTTGGCGCCAAATGCGCACACAACACAAGCATACACCTGTACTTTGTATTTGTATACCTGCTCGTATTGTTGCCATAAATACTGATTACTAGATTCATTTAGACCTGTACGGAGAAATTTGTTGCTATTTAGTTAAAACATAGACTAAATATTAAGGAAGTAAACGTAAAACACAAATACAGTCTGGCCTAGTTAAACAGGTTTATACAGAAAGAAACTGTGATGTGTTAAGTAAACGATTATAGGTAATATCGCTTACATTTATAGAAGTGTGGGATTTGTACTATTGCGGACGTATGGTTTTTGTACACGTGTCTCGGACAAAGTACGGGACTGCGTACGCAACGTAAAGACATACGCACGGTCGCGTGTTTACCCAACGTGCATAAGGGTACGACCGCTAAGTACAAATTACACAATAGCATTGTTTAGTTTAGGGGCGGAACAGTAGCCACGCTACAATAGCACAAATTGCTCGGTTTCCAACATTTAGTTTAAATAAAACCTTTTTTACTGTATTACCTCTGGTACTAAGGCTGTTTATCTGAATGAAAGTTAATTTTCTGTACAGAAAAACCAAAGTGTATTTGAGTGAACGAACGTGAGTGAGCAATTATAATAAAAGGTTTTGTGGACCCAGGGAATTCGGGATCCCGTCGAGTGGTACACCAGGTGAGTGGAGACTTGGTGGCGTGAGAATAGCTGACTCACGTTAATATAGATTGAAGTACAAAGGAGCAAGGTAGCAGAGTACCGCAGACCAGAAGGTCAGCGAGGTTAAGAGTACCGCGGCCCAAGAGGTCAGCGAGGTTTAGAGTACCGCAGCCCAGGGGGTTAGCGAGGTTTACCCATATAGGCTTGTTTTTGATACGCTCCGGCTGAGGTTTCGCAGCCTGAAAAATCGATTCCATTGGTCGTACGGCGGATAAGTAACAAGTACCTATACGCTGTGCGATTGGACCGCGCGTTGGTGGGTGCAATATTTAACGCAATATTTAACGCAACGTGATACCCTTTTTACGAGCTTTGCGTAAAGTCGCGGTATCATTAGCGCTAGATATTGCATACGCAAGAGTGATTTGTGTATAATAAAGGATTAGGGAGTTTTCGCTGGTCTCTCTCAGGAAATCTCCAACAATTTACATTTACTGGAAAGGGTAAGTTATTCCCAGATACTTCCAGTGAATAGAGGTTACACAGGGCCCTAGGTTGGGTACATTGCCTTCGCTATCGACAGTGTATGGTAGTACTGGCCAACGTGGGCGTGAGTGGGTGAAAGCACTCGGAGAACTTTCACCGTTGCCTTATATTGAGTATTTTGGTTATTTTTGTGGGATTAGCCAAAAGGACAATACCTGCAAAATATGGGGGCCAGTTGCTCAAGTAAGGGACGTTCAACCAGGGTTCAGGTTGACATTCCGCGGCCCAGGGGGTCCGCGAGGTACATAATGTGTGAGAAGCATGGACCACACACAGAAGTTTTTTGCAATGAATGGGAACGTATGACTACAGAAGATAGGGAACCATTCCCTAAGGTAGGCAGTTTTGAACCAGAGGTATTGCAGAATTTAAGGATTAGGATATGTCTGATAAAATCCCGAAAGCAAAGGGTCAGACACACAAACTGTTTAAATTTATGGCAGCAAGAGGGCGATATGCAAAGAGAATTAGCTCACGCAGCAGGTTCCAAACCTAGCAGGAAAATGATGGCAACCGCACCACCACCACCATATATTGTAGGGGAGAAAGTGGCTACAGACAATGGCATATTGGTATCTGATAAAAGTATAGTTGATAAATGTACTAATGCTAACCCGTGCAAGTTGTATCCCATTTTAAACTTTCCTCAGGACTGCGAACAAGAAGATGAGCCCAGCACGATATCGGCACTCTCTCTAGCAGCCACCATACAGAACACTCAGGTGGGCACGGCCCAACCAGTAAGATCAGTAGTTAGGACCCCTAGCGGAGGGATAAGTGAGGTCGTGTCCATAGGTAAGTACGGTACCATACATTATGCAGAGACAATAGCACCTCAGATTGTGGAGTCAACTCAGAATGATGTAATTGAATTAAATCCTGTCAGGGTGATCGCAGTCCCCAATGGGAAGACTGATGCTCAGGGAGTCACTCCCATCAGGAACATTGCTATGCATCGTCCTTGGTCCCGGACAGAATTGAGGACAATTATGTCTGAATTTCCGGATCCCAGAAAGGATCTAGTCGCATGCCAGAGGTTTATTAAAGAATTAGGTAACGCCACCGAACCCACAAACAAAGATTGGCGAACAGTGCTACGAGTATGTTTACCTTCCAATATTGACCCTGCGAAATTCATTACTGATTGTAAATTAGACGCAGAAGTACCTCTCACAGATGAGTACACTCAGGAGAATGTACGACAGATCAATCTGCAATTAGGAGTATATTTCCCTACTGTTGTCAAATGGAATAAAATCTTTTCCATAAGACAAAAAGAAGGTGAAACGGCATCTGAATATTTCCACCGAGCACTGCAGGAAATGGCTAGATACACTGGGGTCGAGGACATTAAGGAAAATGTACATCACAGGGAGGTAGCTGTGTCAGTATTAATGGACGGGTTAAAAGAGACATTAAGAACAAGGGTACAAACCACTCTACCTAACTGGAGAGGTATCTCGGTGGCTGCATTAAGAAAGTCCGCTATCGAGCACGATCAGAACGTCACTAAGCACAGGGAGTCACAGGGGGATAAGCTGATGACAGTAAGTATAAATGCCCTTACAACCAAACCGCATCAGCCAAAACCCCAGACCCCTAATGGTAAGTCACGTTTAGTAGTATGCTATAACTGTCGGAAGGAAGGACATTTTGCACGGAACTGTAGTTATAAAGGCACACATAAGGTATATCGACCCCCTAGACCAGGATATGAACCACATTATAATACACATGATAGGGATCAGGGATCGCATAGGAGAAGTTATGAGCCGCATGCAGGGGAAACAAGGAGGGACTGGCAGACCTCTGAAAATTCTCAGCTATCCCCCTCACATATTGTAGCTGCCAGCGCGCTGCGGGAGGGTCACAATATACAATAGGGGTTGGGCCACACCTGTAGTCTGCAGCCAGTGAAGTTGATTGCTAGCCTTGGTAGTGAACCTGAGGTCACAGTTGATGTAGCTGGTAGATCACTACCTTTTCTTGCAGATACAGGGGCGGCCAGGTCAGTGTTAAATTCAACGGTAGGTATGAAAACCACGGGTAAAACAATTTCGGCAATGGGAGTAACAGGAGTAGTACAACACTACCCTTTGAGTAGACCTGCGGAGATTACGATAGGGCCTTTGCAGACCAAGCATTCCTTTTTGTTAGCTGCATCAGCTCCGACTAATCTACTTGGGAGAGATCTATTGTGTAAAATGGGGTGTGTCATATATTGTACTCCTGAGGGTGTCTTCTTGGATATACCCGAGAATCACGTTCAGGAAGTGCAGGATATGTTAGACACCCCACAAAGGCTAATGTCACACTCTGCTGGTATAGACAGGTGTCCATCCAAGGTAGAGGAAATGATCTCACAAATACCGGGATCCCTCTGGACCAAAAATGGACAAGACACTGGATTGATGGCGAATGTAGCTCCCGTAGTAGTGCAAATAAAAGATGGTAGGATAGCTCCAAAAATCCCACAGTATACTCTGAAGCCAGAGGTGGAATTAGGAGTGTACCCAGTCATAGAGCGCTTGCTACAACAGGGCATCCGAGGTTAGGACATCCAGCACTGCCAATAGTCCCATCTTCCCTGTGAAAAAGAGTGGGGGGAGGGGTTACAGGCTAGTGCAGGATCTAAGAGGGATAAACAAGATAGTTGAGAGCCAATTCCCAGTAGTGCCAAATCCAGCTGTCATCCTCATGCAAATTCCCCCTACTGCTAAATTTTTCACTGTCATTGACCTCTGTTCTGCTTTCTTTTCTGTCCCTCTGCACCCTGACAGCCAATACCTGTTTGCATTCACATACAGGGGAGTACAGTACACCTGGACTCGCCTACCCCAAGGTTTCATTGACAGCCCAAGTATTTTCTCCCAGGCTTTGCATGACTGTTTACAATCCTTTCAACCTGAGAGCGGATCAGTATTAATACAGTATGTAGATGACTTACTGCTGTGTTCTGATTCACTCGAATCGTCCTTGAAAGACACGAAACAGCTTCTGTTTCACCTTTCTAATACGGGACACAAGGTTTCAAAGGATAAGTTGCAGTTGTGCCTGACCAGGGTAAAATATTTGGGACATTGCTTGACGCAAGGCCTTAGACACCTTACCGCTGATAGAATACAGGCGATTCGCGACATGACTCTCCCACAAACCCAGCAGCAGATGCGCACTTTTCTTGGAATGTGTGGGTACTGCCGAAACTGGATCCCAGGGTTCTCCATACTGGCTTTACCTTTGGAAGAGATGGTCTCTTCGAACAAACCAGATCGAATCTCGCACACAGATGAGTCCGAACTGGTATTTGAGAGACTCAAACAGTGCCTATCACAGGCACCTGCATTAGGCATGCCAGATTATGGGAAACCCTTTGAATTGTACGGTACGGAAAGAGCTGGGTGTGCGGCAGGTGTCCTAACCCAGAGACATGGTGATGCCAGCAGGCCGGTAGCTTACTACAGTGCACAGTTGGACACCGTAGCGCGGTCTCTCCCCACATGCTTGCGAAGTGTTGCAGCGATAGCTTTGCTAGTAAGTAAAAGCGAAGACGTAGTGTTAGGACACAACCTGACAGTCCATACGCCTCATGCAGTGTCAGCCTTACTGAACTCCGCCCAAACCAGACATGTCTCATCAGCACGGTTTACAAGGTGGGAATTAGCACTAATGGCCCCTGTAAACATCACCATAAAGAGATGCAGCGCACTAAATCCTGCAACTTATCTGCCGGGTGTGCCTGGACAGGCACAAAGGGTGGAGGATGAGAATGATGGTGAAGGAGGATTTAGTGCAGATACTGACACGCATGATTGTATGGAACATCTGAACCAGACTTTCACTGCAAGACCCGACATTAGTGACAACCCACTGGAAGGTGTAGATTTTACCTTTTACACGGACGGTAGTTGCCACAGACAAACGGACTCGGGAGACTTGTGTACTGGATACGCAGTCGTAGATGACAGAGGTATCATAGAAGCTGAACCTTTGGCCCACCGCACTCAGCACAAGTTGCTGAGCTGGTCGCCCTAACCAGAGCGTGTGAATTGGCCAAGGGTAAGTCAGCTGTTAGGGTCTCCTGCCCTGTGCTGCCACGTCGTCAAGGCAACCGGGAGACAAGTGCTAGCGGAGTAACCTGAGCGCAGCTGATACTCCGGTTCGGGTCTTTTGCTATGCAGTGGTTACAGGCAGGGGATCCGGTGCTGGTTTTTGTGCTCACAGTCTGTGAGGTCTGAGGGGGGCGTGGACAGCACCTGCTTTATAAGGCCTCTTCTCAGGTTAAGCAGACGCTGCTGAATCTTTGTTGGTTAGTCAGTTCCTGAAAGTTAGCCAGTACTGTGTAGCTTTGTATTTGTTGTTGCTTACTGCAAATAGGCCTGGGGATTTGGTACTACACTCTGCCAATCCAGACCTAGCAGTAAGACTGGAGTCAGTCATTTAGCCTGCTGAGGTTCTTTTGCTATTCTGTGAACCCAGCAGGTTTGTGGCTGTACTTTCAGACCTGCCTGCATAATCCTCTCTCACTGTGCAGGGCGTCCATGTGTCAGTTTAGTGGCAGTAAGCTGAACCTGGGCCCTGCAAGTGAGAATTAGGATTGTGGAGACTCTCCTTGTGTCTATTATTCCATCTCTGACCAAGGAGTTTACTGCCACACCCGTTGGTAACCCTTTAGGGTTTTGCTGTTGCCCTTAGCAACAGCATTTCGGGTTCTCTACGTATTAAAACACAACATCTTGCTTTTTCCATCTGAGCATTTCTAATACTAGGGAGACACCCAGTTTCTTAGCCTCTGGGCTTCTCTGTTCACTCTGTGTTGGTTTTGTTACCCTATCACCTTCTGTGTACGTTATGTCATATTTCCCAGTCTGTCTGTGAGTTCATTTGTTTTGCATCCCTCTCTGTTCAGACACCAGTACATTCCTGCAGGCACTGGTGTGCATAACAGTTCAAACACCAGTACATTCCTGCAGGCACTGGTGTGCATAACATATTCAGCAGCCCAATACTCCTGTTGAAATTTTGTGGGAATATGGAGCATACCCCTCAAAATACGTTGCAACAGGTGGTCGATCAGGTGCAGGTCCTGACTCGTCAATTTAATGATTTGTCCATTAAAATGCACACCTCCCAGGCCGCTGGCAGAGCTCCCGCAGCAGCAGCACCGTTTTTCTGGAGATCGCTCGCAGTTCTTTTGTTTCAAGGAGAGCTGCAAGTTATATTTCCAGCTTAGACCTCAGTCTTCTGGGTCAGAGATTCAGCGGGTGGGTATAGTGATTTCCTTGCTACAAGGAGACCCACAGGTCTGGGCATATGGGTTGCAGCCTGACTGTCCGTCGCCTAAAAGTGTTGATGCTTTTTTTACGGCACTGGGCATGTTGTATGATGACCCTGACAAGACGGCCTCAGCCGAGGCTCAGATTTCGATCCTTAAGCAAGGGCGAAGGCCAGTTGAGGTTTACTGTACGGAGTTTCGGAGGTTGGCCCATGATACCCAGTGGAATGACCCAGCCCTGAGACACCAGTACCGAAGAGGTCTTTCTAACCAGATAAAAGACCAACTGGTACAATATCCCTTGCCTGATAGCTTGGATCAGCTCATGCAGTTATCCATCCGGGTGGATAGACGGCTGAGAGAGCGTAGGCTTAAAGGGGAGACCGAGGTTTCCTTCTTTCCCAAGGGAACCTCAGACTCTGAGGAATTTTCCGAGGAGCCTATGCAGATTGGGGCTACCCGCCTCTCCTCGCGTGAGAAGACGCAGAGGAGACAGCAGGGGTTGTGTTTGTACTGTGGGAATAAAGGTCATGTGGTAGTATCATGCCAAGAAAAGCCGGAAAACTTCAGGGCCTGAGGGTGATGGGAAATATCCTGTCAGGCCAGAAGTCAGAATTTCCCAAGAAGACTTTTATCATTCCGGTGACCTTGAAGATCCTCGGTCAAACTGTAAAGACTGAGGCCTTTGTGGACAGTGGGGCCGACGGGGTTTTTATGGACCGCCAATTCGCCCTGAAACACTCTGTTTCCTTAGTACCCTTGGCGTCGGAAATTGAGATTTGTGGGTTAAACGGGGAACCATTATCCCAGGGTAAAATTACCTCTTTCACTAGCCAGATTTATTTGTTTATTGGAGCCACACACTCTGAAAAATTGTCCTTTTATGTGACTGTCTGTACTTTTGCCCCATTGGTGTTGGGGTTACCCTGGTTAAGGGCCCACAATCCTCAATTTGACTGGGTCTCTGGGGAGATTCTTAGTTGGGGTACTGATTGTTTCAGGAGTTGCTTGAGCCTTCCAGTCAGGCTCTCGCAGCTAAGTTTGCCAGGATTGCCAGGGTGTTATGCAGATTTTGCGGACGTGTTCTCCAAAAAAGTTGCAGAGGTACTACCTCCCCATCGCCCCTATGACTGTGCCATTGATTTGTTGCCGAATGCTAAGCTTCCCAAGAGCAGGTTGTACTCCCTGTCACGTCCTGAGACTCAGGCTATGGCAGAGTACATTCAGGAGAACTTGGCTAAAGGATTTATCAGACCTTCACAGTCTCCAGTTGGGTCGGGGTTCTTCTTCGTGGGTAAAAAGGACGGTTCATTGCGACCCTGCATCGACTTCAGGGAATTGAACCGTATCACGATTAAAAACTCATACCCACTGCCTCTCATTTCGGTCTTGTTTGACCAGCTTCGTACTGCCACCATTTTTTCTAAGATTGACCTACGCGGTGCGTACAATCTAATCCGAATAAGAGAGGGGGATGAATGGAAGACTGCCTTTAATACCCACTCAGGGCATTATGAATATTTGGTGATGCCTTTTGGGCTCTGTAATGCCCCGGCAGTCTTCCAGGATTTCATGAACGATGTGCTCAGGGAATATTTGGATAGATTCTTAGTTGTATACTTAGATGACATCCTAATCTTCTCCCATTCCCTGGAGGAACATCGGAAGCATGTACGCTTAGTCCTCCAGAAACTCAGAGACCACCGGCTTGGGGCGAAGCTGGAGAAGTGCGAATTTGAAGTTCAGCAAATCGCATTTCTAGGATATATTATCTCCCCAGAAGGTTTCCAAATGGAGGGTTCCAAGGTACAGGCAGTCCTGGATTGGGTGCAGCCCACTAGTTTGAAGGCGCTTCAGCGTTTCCTGGGCTTTGCAAATTTTTATAGACGATTTATCGCTGGATTTTCGTCTATAGTGGCGCCCTTGGTGGCACTCACTAAGAAAGGGGCGGATGTTGCTCACTGGTCTCGTGAGGCCAAAGCGGCTTTTGGCCGTCTCAAAAGGGCATTTGTCTCGGCCAAGGTGCTGCGACACCCAGATCCAGAGCGTCCTTTTGTGGTGGAGGTGGATGCCTCTGAGATGGGTATTGGGGCAGTGCTCTCTCAGATGGGAGTGTCTGATAATCGCCTTCATCCCTGTGCTTACTTTTCCCGTAAATTTTCGCCTGCCGAGATGAATTATGACGTGGGTAACCGGGAATTGTTGGCTATTAAGGATGCACTCGAGGAGTGGAGACACTGGCTTGAGGGGGCTAAGTTTGTGGTCTCAATTCTCACCGACCATAAGAATTTGGCATATTTAGAGTCAGCGAAGCGTCTCAATGCCAGGCAGGCACGATGGGCTTTGTTTTTTGCTCGCTTTAATTTTTTGATAACATATCGCCCTGGGTCAAAAAACATCAAGGCTGATGCGCTCTCGCAGAGTTTTGCTCCAATCCAGGAGACCACAGAGGAGCCGTTGCCCATTGTGTCCCTCAGCATGTTCCTGCGTATAGTTATGTGCAGAAATAGAATATAGATATAAACTGTATTTACTGTATATTATGTATGCGGCGGGAATCCAGAGGAGACCACCCACAAGAGCAGTTGAGAAAGACATCGCCCACCTTTTCAAATCAACCTATGACCTCTCCTGTAATGTAAAGATGCATCCCTGTGTCCAATGGACAAAGGGATTACAGTATCCATTGTATTGCTTTTGGAAGTAGTGTATAAAAAGCCTGTTGCTGCCTGGCCGGTCAGAAGACTCTTAACGCTATCTACCTGATTAGCGGATGACTGGACCAGGAAGCGCATTCGAATATTCTCACGTATACATTGACTGTAGCCATTTACTCTGTTGTATTGTAGTGTATAAATTGTATTGTTAACCCCCTTTCAGATATATACTCTGTGGTGTCGGAACCCAGTGTTTAACTACAAATCGGTGTTGTGTCCTCTTTTCCCTGCTAGGGTTTAAAGCGAATTACATTACCTAACTGTATAAGGTTTAAAAGTGTATTGATAAGGTGTGTACACGCTGCGGGTACTTTGTACCGTAGCGCTGCAAAAGGTTTAAGGTGTAACATCATTGCAGTGCTTTGCTGCATAAGGTTTAAGGTGTAATATAATTGCATTGCATTACTACTAAGGTTTAAAGTATATCAAGAGTGTGTGCGCGCTGTGTGTACTTTGTACCGTAGCGCTGCAAAAGGTTTAAGGTGTAACATCATTGCAGTGCTTTGCTGCATAAGGTTTAAAGTGTAATAGCATTATTGCATTGCATTGCTGCACAAGGTTTAAGGTGTAATATCATTGCATTGCATTACTACTAAGGAGTAAAGTATAACTCTGGGTGTGTGCGCGCTGTGTGTACTTTGTACCCCCAGCGCGGCGTTTGTACGCTAAGTCCGTACAAGGTATGGGACTCTGTACGCAAATAGCGTACAAAGTACGTAGAGTGCATATTAAGTCTAGCGGCCGCAGCGGCTCCAAGGTAAAAGTGTGTTTAAAGGTATAGCTTTATGGTTTAAGATAATATCGACATTATCAGCTGCAACGCTGAACTGTCACTCTGATATACAGCGCTGACAGCCCGGAGAAGAATCTTCTTTCAAAAAGCTTTTATAGGGCTGCCCAGTGCAGCCCTCCTGTTAGGTGACCTGCTGCTGCAGGCACCAACTCAAAACTGTGCTCTCAGTGCCTGGAAGCGGGGCTATAGAGGAGGCCACAATGCATCCTGGGACAGCCTAAAGCTTTAGCCTGTTGGTGCCTCTGGATCAAGATCCACTCTACACCTCGATGTTTCCCTGCGGAACCCAGTGTGCCTCGCAGAAATAGTGTTAACAATGGTAAGTCTACCACAACACTCCTTTTAATTAAAAAAGATACACATCCTGTGGAAAGCAATGTATGTACCCTGCTGTAGAAATATTTTTACCTTTAAGATTTTATTTATATATATATATATATATATATATATATATATATATATATTTAAACTAATTTGCGCTGGGAGTTTTAGTGGGTTTTGCCACTTCTATTTTTCTATCTAAATAATAATTGTACTACTTTTTCCAGTCCTGCTCTGTAAGGAATGGTAAATATTCATGCTGGGTGTGTCTGAGTCATCAATAAGATTCTGGCACAGGAATGCGTGGGTGCCCTCAGATAATAGTCCTTAGGAAGCTTTCTTTAAGTTTTATTAGATACACAAAGTTTTTAAAAAAAATTTTTTAGACCTGTCCTGTTAAACTATTTTGAGAGCACTTTCCAAATATATTAAAGTAACAAGTATTCACACTGCAGAACACAGTCATTGTACTGGAAAAAATGAAAAAGCAGAATTTAGTATATAGAACAATTTTACAATGTATTTACATCTACACCTTTCACATTCTGCACGTTCATCAAACTTTGTCTAGATCAGATACACAAACTCGGTCCTCAAGGCACCCTAACGGTTCAGATTTTAAGGATAACCATGGTTGAGCACACATGGTTGATTAAAATTTACTGAGGTACCAATCAAGTCACCTGTGCCAAAGCATGGTTATCTTTAAAACATTGACCGCTAGGGTGCCTTGAGGAAAGAGTTTGGGAACCCCTGGTCTAGACATTTTAGTCTGAATATGCTCCATATCACTGTATAAGAGGACCAGCCAAGCAATCCGGATCAACATCAAGTCAGGAAATCTGGTCAGCAAATGACTCTTACCAGGAAGACCACTGTAAATAAAAAATATTCCTCTATAGTGTCACACCTATCAGATATATTCAGGATTGGAAATTCCACTTACTGATACTTTGCCACATGAAGCTAAACTCACCATTTAACCAGAGGAGCATTGTCTAACTTATTACAATGCTCCCCTGTATAAATGGCGATTGCTGTACGTTATCAATAATGATTTATGACTTTTTTTAAAAAATATTCCTTAAAATTAGTTTATATTTCTAAATGTATCAAAACGCAATGATTTGTACTTTAAAAACTTAAGGGCCATACACACTAGACGATTTTTTTGGCCAATATGGCCGATACAGACGATTGTGAACGATATATCATTCACATTGTCTAGTATGTATGGTCCTGCAATCAACGATGCGCGCACCCGCGCTCATTGATTGCAGGTTGCGGTCGCCCCTGCAGCATGCTCAATGTGAGCAATGTTAATTGTGACATCGCTCATCACCGCATGTGTGTACGGAGCCGCGATGAGCGATGTCCACAATGTGACATTGCTCACCTCCCTGCAGGCGGCTCCCTCCCCGCCAGCGGCTTCATTCTATCGTAGCCGCTGACGGGAGCCACTGACAGCTCAGCGTCTCCCCTCCAGCGGCGCCCTCCTTGCCAGCAGCTTCATTGTAGCTGAGCTGCTGGAGGGGAGATGCTGACCGCTCAGCGTCTCCGTCCACTGCCCCACCAATTTTATTTTTACCAACGTAATTAAAAATTAATTATAATGGGTTCTATATATAGAACATTTGCTAGCATTGTGATACTATTTATGTTTTCTCCATGCATGTTACTTTCGACATGCATTTAACACAGGTAAACACATTATTCAAGCCAACAGGGATCTCCAACCGCGAGGAAAACCACTAGTTTATGCATGTTGCATGTTGTGCCCGGCGGAATATATATGTAATCCCATCAGGCATCCCGCCCGCCACAATGCTGGCAGCAGGACGAGCGCTACGAGGCCCTATGTGGGCTCGGTGGCTCGCTACAGGATCTATCCCCACTCTATTGGGTAAATTGATTCTTCCCGTGCCCGGCATGTGGTTTCACTTCCATGTCACTAGTGTTAATACATTGCATTGCAAACATTTGAATCCTAAGGGGGGAATTAAATTGAGGGCAGTAAATAAAAAAAATAAAAAAACAGCAGTGAGGGTTTTCTCCCACAGCTGCGTGGTTTTCCTATTCAATTAGTGGACCAAAAGTGGGACACAGTGATTTCTATAGAAATCACTGCATCTTTTTTCCTGCACTTTCAGAGCATAGAAACAAAGAATTTGATGGCAGATAAGAACCACTTGGTCCATCTAGTCTGCCCCTTTTTTAACCATATTATTATCTCAATCCTATTTGATTCTCATTTCTTTGTAAGTATATCTTTAGGTCTATCCCATGCATGTTTAAAGTGCTCTACTGTCTTAGCCTCTACCACCTCCGCTGGGAGGCTATTCAACTTGTCTACTACCCTTTATGTGAAAAAAATTGTCCTAAAGTTTCCACTGAATCTACTTCCCTCCAATTTCAGTGCATGTCCTCGTATTCTAATACTTCTCTTAAGGGGGGTACTCACGGAGCGATCGCTGCTTAAAATCTAAGCAATCTGACTAGATTGCTTAGATTTTAAGCAGTGATCACTCCGTGTGTAGCCCTCACAGCGATAGCGATGCGCAGCCCCGCGCATCGCTATCGCTGGTGCTAGATTGGCCTGCAGGTCGCTTACTTCACCTGCTGGGTGAAATGAGCGACCCCCCCCCTTCCCCCCGTCTCCCCCCGCACGCTCAGCACACATCGCACTGTGCTGAGCGGGGGGAGAGATGTGTGCTGAGCGGTTCGCTCAGCACACATCTCTCCCCAAATCGGGCCGTGAATACGGCCCTTTACTTCTCTTACATGTACCTTGTTAAAACCCTTGAAACCCTTGATATATTTGAAAGTTTCTATAATGTATCCCCTTTCCCTTCTCTGCTCCAAACTATACATCTTTCAGTCTTTCCAGGTAAGTTTGTGATGTAGGCCATGGTATCATTTTAGTTGCTCTTCTTTGTACAGTCTCTAATGTATTAATATCCTTTTGCAGATATGGCCTTCAGAATTGAAAACAGTATTCTAGATGAGGCCGTACCACTGACCTATACAGTGGCATTATTTATTACTTCTTTCTTTCTGCTGCTGATTCCTCTCCCTATGTAACCAATCATCTTACTTACCTTCCTCATTGCTTTGTTGCATTGCTTACCTGCCTTTAAGTCACCTGAAATAGTGACTCCTAGATCCCTTTCCTCCTCAGTAGTTTCCAGTATAGTGCCATTAATATAATATTTAGCCTTTGCATTTTTGAGACCCAAGTGCATGACTTTGCATTTTTTGGCATTAAACTGTATTTTCCACTCTTTTGACCATTCTTCTAGTTTACCTAGATCATCAATAATTTATTTTACCACTCCTGGTGTGTCTACCTTGTTGTATACCTTTGTGTCATCTGCAAAATGGCATACTTTCAATACCATTTGCAATGTCACCAATAAAGATATTACAAAGCAAGTCTGATTTTTCCTAAGATCATTATTTTTAAGAAAAATCACTGGGACTTGCCCTGCGACCCTAGTGGTACCCCCGCTGAAGACTAATTAAGCAATTGGAAGTTTCCAATTAGCTTCATTTGTCAATATATACTCACCTTCTGAAGCGGTGTCTTCTCCATCATCAGGATCCGGGTATTCTGCAGCAGTGGTGAGTGTAAAGTGTGTGTAAGCATGTGTATTCCCCCCTGGAGGCAGCCGGTGGGAGCCACAGAGACCACTGGAGAGGTACATTTTTATTTTCAAATTCGCACTGCATGGTTTTCAGTGCTGAATACCATGCAACCAGTTTTCTTAAATTGGATACCGTGCACGTACCTGCGGTAATCGAAAATTGAATTTTCCTCTAAGTGTTCAGGTTTTGTTTTATTTTTTGTACTGAACTGCAACATATTTACAATAAAATACATATTACTGGTAAATGTCTGACAATGGGCCTAATTCAGATCTGATCATAGATGTGCTAAATTCAGCACATCTATGATCATTTAATCAGACATGCGGGGGGACACCCAGCACAGGGCTAGTCCGCTCTGCATGTCAGGCCTTACCCCCCCTCCGCACAGGTACAAAAGCACTGAACGGCGGGGATGCTTTTGTACCTGAGTAGCTCCCTGCCAGCGCAACACCTGTGCGCTAGCAGGCCGCTACTCGCCACGTCCCGGGTTGCAGCGGCTGCGCGTGATGTCACGCAGCCGCCACGGCCCACCCCCACAACGGTCCAGACACGTCTCTGTTGTCCAGAACTTCGCCCCGCCAACGGCGCCCCCTCCCGCCCCGCGACTGCCTCAGGCAGAGGCGAATGCAGCCCTGAGATGCTGATAGCATCTCATTGGGCTCCCGGGGTGCACATGCGCAGTGCTGCCGCTGCGTGTGTGCACTCCACAAAGTAATTCAGACTGAGATCGCTGCTGCTGCAGGACAGCGGCTGCTGCAGTGATGCAGTCTGAATTACCCCCAATGTCTGTTTGTTGTTAGATAGTGTAAGGAACTCTCCCCACGTTTCTAAACCACCAATGTATCAATAAAACTGCTTGATTTAAGGAACAGGCGATGAAAGTGCAATCTGTGGTTGCAAATGCATTTCCTAAATGAAGTGTAGGCATGCACCATGATGTATTTGTATGGAATTGCACAGCTGCAGGACAGTGGCTGTGAAATTCTGCATAAATAAGGTACAAATGCAGCAGGTGACTGTAGGAGATAGATGCCTCCGGCGTGCATTTGTGAGATCTGAGTGCTCTGCCTGGGGATGCAGCATCGAGTCACCACCGGTCACGACTCAAGATGGTAACAGACCATGGTCAGTCTTCGTAAGCCAAAGCTTACTCAGACTTAATGTAGGATCTGCACAGCTGGGTCCAGGAAGTCTGTGTACGATGACGTAGACCCTGGGCACGGCTTGCCTACCAAAAGGGGGCAAATGTCCCCCCGTTTTGGAGAATGGTGCAGGTTGCCACCCCCGCTCTGCTCCCAAATGTTGCAGCATGTCAATAATGCTTTTGCGTTGTTCATCTTTTAAACCTAATGAAGTCCAATACATTTTAAAAATAAGTTGATACAGATCCCTATCACACAAGAGAATAAATAGAAACAGTTTAAAAGTGTGTTTTTGTTTTGTTTTGTCTTTTAACAAGAAAACTTGCTAAAATTATAAGCAAATTATCGACGTCAATATCGACGTCAGCGGGGATCGGGTAGTGTGTATGGGGCGTTACTGTCTGGATATTATAGCAGAAGACATTTCTCATTTTCTGCAACAAGTTCGTTTAGCGACAGGAGTCCTCATCAGCCTATATTCACAGATCACATTAATGCATACTGTACAGTATGTCCCCTGATGCCTACCCTGGCACTCTTCCAGATCGGTTGCATGAACAGTTGTATGTATAAGAGTGACATCTGGCACAGATAGAAGGCATTAGCAACAAACCCCAAATAAGCCTGACGTAGTTTGTTGCTAGGGACAGATGCCACACTTAGTTGCTAACACCACAAGAGGCATATCTGCACCTTAAAATTTGCATTGCGCCCTGCTTGTATGTTGAATTTTTAATATTATACGCAAATTACTAATATTACTAATATAAATTCTCTTTGGACAGAGATAACCAATAAAAATGTTAAGCAGAGTAATGTTACTTCACAGTCAAAAAGATGAGGAAATGGTATTATAGTATCTGACTAAAAAAAAACCTGTAAAATAGATGCAGATTTAAAGAAATACAATAAAACGGAATTAGGGAATTAGTGTAAACAGGCACACAAATATACTTTCACATCTGACACAGAGAAAGATAAACCTAGGGAGCACCAGGCCCCGGGGGGGGGGGGGAACCGCACATCAATTATAACACTCTGCTGTAAACAAGGCACATTATGAAGTTTAACTCAAGGCTTTTCCACATCACCCTCCTGAGATCTCAAGCAACCTAGCACTGTGGTAAAGGATTGAGAATTTACTCTCATTCACTCTTGTTTAAAGCCAATTACACTTTTTTTTCTAAATGATTATAGGGCCTAATTTAGCATGGATCGCTATTCACAGAATTCGCAAATTGAGCGATTATTGAACGACTGCACAGTGTTCGCATTGCGCACTTGCCAGGGGTTTTAGCAACAGAAAATACATACAGATCATAATCGCAATGTAGCCGCTGTTCGGCTGATAGGAAGCCGGCATTGAAACCTGCAGTTTTCTGCGTGTGCCAGAAAAAACGCAAGGTGTGGACAGGCGTTTTGGGGGGAGGGTCTCTGACATCAGTGCAGACCACTTCCAGGCCATATCAGTTGCAGATTAGTTGAAGACTCAGACCTACTTAAATTTGCTCAGATGGCAAAAAATCGTCGATGTTCCGGAAATTGCGTATGCATCTACGAATGGATAACAATCTGCGATGCATTCACAAACTTGCATAGGGCATTTTTTCTTTCTATCGGGCCGGCCCCTTTCTACTCGCAGACAACTGCAATTTCTCAGAATAACGATCCATGCTGAATTAGGCCCATAGTTAACAAAATAATATTATGTGAATGTGCAGATACATACAGTGTCTGACAAGGGCTCACTTTGTGTCAATTTAGTGTTGCCTGATGCGAGGCCATGCATAAATACTGTGCGGGCAATTCACTGTCTTATATTGATGCAATGTACCGATCCAGAAGGGCACATCGCATCCTGAGAGCATCTATGGGGTGCGAGGAGAAACTTGCGATGTCAGCACTACTAAAGTGTCCTATATGTATGCAGCCGGGAATAGTGCCGAATTGAATTTTGTTGACGTTTACATAGGAGTTTTGTTTTAATCATAAATCCTTAAAGCCTGACATATTCTGCATTCCAGAAATTCATGCAACATACCCATATATATAAGTCTAAAGGTGCATACACACTGAGCGCTTTTCCCCCCTGCCCGGCGATGTCAGCAGGGCTGAGCGGCTTTCCATAGCAGGACGCTATGGAAAGTCACTCACCCCGCCGTTCATCTACTGGTAATACCAGTAGATGAACGGCGGCTGCCAGCGATGAAGCGGGAGCGCGCAAGTGTGTATGGGCCTTTAGTTAGAAAGTCTCTAACATCATAGTCCAAAATTCTTTCAAAAAAAAAAAAAAATTCCCTACTTATTAACGTTACCTTCTCTCAATACACATCCCAACAGCGAGCATAGGCGATGTGTATGTGTGTGTATATACATTGTCACATTAAGACCACCTCCTACATTTGACATCAGCAGCGCGTAGCCCATTAAGTATGTCATGTGTTGTGCACTTTCTTGGTGGGTATATAAGGTGTGCGATAGGCACTCTGCACACATATCATTCGCTGTCATGGGTAAAAGGAACAATTTATCCAAGCACCATTGCTAATAACCGATGTGGAAACTGCGGAGCACCACATGCCGTTGATGTGAGAGGTGAATGTCGGCTACGAAGGTGCGTGAGGGCCAACAGACACACAACAGTGGAGTAGCTCATCGACAAAATGAAACTGGAGGCTACCAGACATGTGTCTAAAATGACAGTTCAGCCTGCTGCATATAGGGCTCCGAAGTGGTTACTATGGCTATTAGCTGGTGGTCATAATAATGCGACTCAACCATGTATATATAAACACACTAGGTGATTCATCGCGCCCTACGGGCGCTCTTCACACCGTCGGAAGGGGCTACGCCCCCTTAACCCTTGCACGCCCCAACATTTTTATTATATGGAGTATTTACGCCAATCATAATTTAGTGAGTGGTGAAATATTGCATGGACAAAGGGCGTGCGATGGTTAAGGGGCCGTAGTCCCATGTGATGGTGTGAAGAGCGCACAATAAGTCACCTAGTAGGTGCTGTGGTTGGGGGAGTGACAGGTGCGGGGGAGACGTGGATGGGGGAGGGGAAGCCACAGGTTGGGGAGGGGCGGTTGCGGAGGTTTCATGGGTGGGGGAGGGCCGGGGGCGGGGATATCACGGATAGGGAGGGTGTCCGGAGGTGCTATGGTTGAGGGAGGTGCGTATGGGGGGGTGGGGGGTGAGGATGCGCAGGTGGGGGAGGGGTTGGGGAGGTGCTAAGGGCGGGGGAGGGGCGGGTATCGCAAGTGGGGTAGGGGGCCAGGAGGCGACACAGGTGGGTGAGGGGCGAGTGTGGGGTTTTCGCGGATGGGGGAGGGGGTCCGGGGGCTTTGTGGGTGGTGGAGGGGTGGGTGCGAGGTTCCTGTGGGTGGTGGAGGGGCAGGTGCGGTGGTGGTGTGTGTGGGAGAGGGGCACTGTATATGCAGCCAACCATTCACACATGAGGCAGACACTCCCATGCATGCACTATACCCCAGACAGCACAAACACAATCTCCTGGAGCAGCAGTAGCAGCACTGCAGTGAACTGGATGCGTGATCCATCACACTTGCTGCTGGTGCTGCTCCCTCTGTCCGGATAACGGCGGCAGGGGCTCAGAGACGGGGTCGTGGCTAGTCCGTAGCAGGTGACGGGAGGGAGTGCGCCGCTCAGTAACACTGGGGGCGTCTCCGGCGGCAGATAGTAGCTGACAGTGAGAGGGGATTCGGGGAGGTGCGGCGGGAAGCGGCCTCATTCTGTGGCCGTGCTCAGCCGCCCTCCTACCCGCAGCACAGGATCCGTGCAGGTGTGCGTGCTACAGAGCATCCCCAGCTCCATCCAGACAGCAGGGACGGGGGGTGAGGCCGGGTACCAGGGGTGGTTCTGTGTCAGGTGCAGCCAGCAGGTGTCAATCATTGCGCTGCGTCTCCCTGTGTCCCCAGCTCCCTCCATATAGCGTGTCCGGGGAATGTGGACGGCTACCTGGGGGGGGCTCAGTGGCAGGGGACGGAGCGTATGGGCTGTCCCGCGTGTCCCTCGCTGTCTTGTTGGCAGCAGCGTTTCCCTGTGTCCCCAGCTCCCTCCATATAGCAGGGCCGGGGGATGAGGCCGGCTACCTGGGGAGGGCGCAGTGGCAGGGGATGGAGCGTACGGGCTGTCCCGTTGGCGGCAGCGTCTCCCTGTGTCCCCAACTCCCTCCAAATAGCGGGTCCGGGGGATGAGGCCGGCTACCTGGGGGGGGCGCAGTGGCAGGGGATGGAGCGTACGGGTTGTCCCGCATGTCCCTCGCTGTCTTGTTGGCAGCAGCGTTTCCCTGTGTCCCCAGCTCCCTCCATATAGCGAGTCCGGGGGATGAGGCTGGCTACCTGGGGAGGGCGCAGTGGCAGGGGATGGAGCGTACGGGCTGTCCCGTTGGCGGCAGCGTCTCCCTGTGTCCCCAACTCCCTCCAAATAGCGGGTCCGGGGGATGAGGCCGGCTACCTGGGGGGGGGGGGGGGGCGCAGTGGCAGGGGATGGAGCGTACGGGTTGTCCCGCATGTCCCTCGCTGTCCTGTTGGCAGCAGCGTTTCCCTGTGTCCCCAGCTCCCTCCATATAGCGGGTCCGGGGGATGAGGCTGGCTACCTGGGAGGACTAGTGTCAGGGTAGGGAGGGCACGGGCAACTTATTGTAGTGTCCGGCAGCGTCTCCCTGTGTGAGCGGGGACCCAGCAGGATGCAATTACTAAAGTGGCAGCTGAATGGACTGCCAGTGACAATGCTGCCTTGCGCTATGTGTGCAATGTCTTGCGGCGGGGGTGGGGCCGTCGATGGAGCCGTAAGCAATGGAGGGGGCCGAGATGGCGCGGTAACGTGCTGGTGCGGGGATGAGACTGCTTACCTGGTGTGGCTCAGTGGCAGGCTTGACGGCGCGTACGGGCTGTCCCTCGCGTTCTTTCTCAGGAGGCAGTATAAACATACTGCGCAAACAAGCCAGTCCCCAATTATCAAGAGCACTGAATGTGCAGCATATATATAACTCATGCTCTAAAATGATCCAGTCCGCACACCTCATTGTGCACACCTACCTTTCTATCTAGCTTAGGGTAGCGGAAAGGTACACATCACAGCAATGTACAGCCACCCAGCAATACCTTTTATTAAATTAAATGTTTCACTTTTGTGCGTAAAAATACTTCTTGACATAGTTAAACTAATTGCGAGCATGTATTGTATTGCTGCACCTTTTTCTCTGCAAAACGGCAAATGAGGCGTACAATGTGGCCCCAGCTCAGGTTTCTTATGGGCTGGTTCCAACATTTTCAAAGTTTTATTTGTAAATGTGCAACGTTACCAAGCAAACAAAGTGTACATCCTTGGAAGTGTCAAATCGGGAACTGGAAAATGTGTTTTACCTGTATCCAAGTCACAAACTGATAAGAAGCCATAACAATACTACATCCATTTCCTGACCTGTCATTCTTACTTATTTAAAACAATGCTGTCATTTGATTTATCAAGCACACATATTCAGGTAAGTGTTTAGCTAGTTCTATCACTACAGAGAATCCCAACTGAATGACATACATAATACAGAAGCTACTGTACATAATGAGATAGCTAGCTGGGTCTAGTAGTGCCACGGTTATCCCCACACTATCAGGCTACAGCAGACAATGGTGTTGGGATAGTGTATGCCTCCTCATCATCTCAGGGTCACATACAGCACACAGAGACAGGCAGCAGTCTCCTGCACACATCTTACCAGCCAGGGGGAACTACAGGATCTATAGACACTTAAAATAGCAACAACAGAACCAATGCTACAGCACAGCAACAGTAACATGAAAGCAGGCAGCTATTAATTAATCATTAGAACAAAGACGCACAAAGTTCCACACACACACAGACAGAAAGACAGACGGCGGAGCCTACCTGCAGATGCTGCCCACCTAACAGCCCGCAGTGACTGCACACACGCCGCCGCTGCTGCTGTACCGGATCCTCCACACTACGGATGCGCCGCCTGCTGCTGCTGCTGCTGCTACTAGTACTAGTACTAGTACTGAGAATACAGTACTGTGCTCTGCTGCTGCCGCCTGTACACTTATTCCTGCAGCTGCAGCAGCAGCAAACCATAGAGAGCAGGAGGAGAGATCACTAGAGAAGCCCCTCCTGTAGTTTATAATGAATACAGCAGCCATGTACCATACCATAGAGACTTCAGAGCATGAAGGAAACAGCCGCAGGACTCGTAAAGATAAAAGGAGAGGACTAGCTCGATGGTGCTGATGTTACTCCATCATGTGGCAGTGAAGGCTCCCTCTGCTTGTAACACAAAACCGTTATTCATTATTCATTCAAGTTTTCTAACATATCACTGTACACACCCACTGACACTACTACAGTACACACCTACTGACACTGTACAATCACTGACACTAATATATACCCATTACAGACTAACACTATACACCTACTAACACTACTATACACCTACTGATGCTGATATGCCATCTAACACTACCGACACTGACACTAATATATACTATACCCATAACACTTTACACCTACTAAACACCTGCTGATGCTGATACTGTATGCCCACTAACACTATACCCTTACTGACACTGTACACCCACTGAAACTAATATATACCCAGGAACACTGCACCTATTGACACTAATATACACCACTGACATTATACACCCACTTACAGTAATATACACTACTGACACTCTACACCTGTTACCTGTGGTTTTTAAGTCATTTAGGTTCAATATGTATCATTTTAGAAATGTTTCCACTTCTAATTGAGCTGTATTAAAATGAGGAATATCGTAAAGGAGTTTGCTTTATTTTATTTGTCTTAAAATGAATCCCCAAAGCTCTCTCTCTCTATATATATTTACAGCATTTATAGAATACTGAGGAGTAAATTTAGTAAGCTCTGCGTTTGGTCAAGATGACCAACACGGGAGCATTTTCAATCTCGGATATTTACCAAACACCTAAACTGGGAGTGTTAAGTCAAATAGAAGTACAAAATACGGGACAATAGGGATATACGATCAAATACACAATCCAGGGGCAAACGCAGGATTTAGCGATGGGGGTTTCCGTGGCTGGGTGTGTATGTATATGTATGTGTAATATATTATATATATACATATATACACACACACATACATATATATGGAGACAGAACGGCACTCATAGAGACTGGTAAACCATAGCAAATCAGCACAGCACGCTGTAGCTGTTTGTCGACGTTTCAGAGTCTACAGTAACTCTGAAACGTTGTCAAACAGCTACAGCGTCCTGTGCTGATTTTCTATGATTTACCAGTCTCTATGAGTGCCGTCCTGCCTCTGATTCTGTGGTATTAGTCAGGAGTGCCATTTGTCATATATATATATATATATATATATATATATATATATATATATATATATATTAGTCCCGGACAATCTGCACTCCATCCATACATAAATAAATACCCAGGTGTCGGCTAGAATACAGTTCAGATATGCGGGTGGCACTCTCAGGATGTAATTTACAGCAAAATAAATCCAGTAGATGGCGGCGCTTACTCCAACGTTACAGTTTATTTTCAAACTGTTTTCATACAAAAAAAGCAACTATACATGTTCTTACCTCTATAGGATGACACCCAGTGATCTCTGACGTCATTGGGAGTGGACGGCGTTTGCAAGGACAGCGGCATAGAGATCACTGAATGTTATCCTAGAGAGGTAAGAACATGTATGGTTGTTTTTTTGTATCTTTGAAAACAGTTTGAAAATAGTAAGCACTGCCGTCTACTGGATCTATTTTACTACAGATTAAGTGCCGATATCACCACTTGCATATCTGAACTGTATATGTATATATATATATATACACACACACACACACATATAACACACATATATACATACACAAACATATAATCAAACACACATACATACATACATACATACATACACAAGCACAAACAAACCCACATACATAGTGTCATACCATACAAATACACACAGAAACAAAGTAAAACTTACATATACAGTTAAACTTACATATAGTGTACACAGTGGGCTGGGAGCAGAGGGGCGGACGTGTGAGGACAGAGGGAGCCGCCGGCCCCCGGGACATTCATGACTGTAAGCAGAGAGCTGCATTGGGCCGTGAGTAGTGTACTGGCCTTTAGCTTTCTGTAGTTGCTGCAGCTCCGCACCCGCGGTCGCGGCTTTTTTGCTGAGACGGAGACACAGCTGTCTCCGTCTCAAAAAGATAACTCGGCTAATCAGGGGGGGTTTCCAGGTACTCGGAACCCCCCCCTGCGTGCGCCACTGACAATCGGCCAAACTTGGCTGGATTTCCCATAGACATTAATGAAACCGAGAATTGTTTCTGCAAATACACCCATGAATAGTGCAAACTCCGATAAAAATGCACTTTTCAAACAGACATTCCCCCTGATCAGCGTGTTTAGAGAAGCCTGTATGGATCAGTGAGATACGTGCAGGCTTCCCTGTGTAAAAGAGTTAAAATATATTTTTGTAAAAAAAACTTTGTGGGGTTCCCTCTCCTAAGCATAACCAGCCCCATCCTCTTTGAGCCAGTCCTGGTTCTAAAAATACAGTGGGGGGAAAGCGTGAGGTCCCCCTGTATTTAAAGAACCAGCACTGGGCTCTTGGACCAGTCATGGTTCCAAAAATATGGGGAAAAAGGATGTAATATTTTTTTCTGCTGCGAGGTACACTGGGCTCCACAAGGATAGACATTGGGGTGTAGAGTAGGATCTTGATCCGAGGCACCAACAGGCTCAATGCTTTGACTGTTCCCAAGATGCATAGCGCCGCCTCCTCTATAACCCCGCCTCCCTGCACAGGAGCTCAGTTTTGTAGTTGGTGCTGCAGATAGCAGGCACTAAACAGGGGGGCTGCTCTTGGCAGCCCTAAGAAGAGCTTTTTATAGAAGAAAAGTGAAGACTTCAAGGGCTGTAGCAGTGTGTACATGTCAGAAGACATTCACTGCTGCAGCTCCATCTCTCCCCAGCCGCGCTGTACACTCCCGAGCCCTGGTTGCCGGGTAACTACAGCAGGAGGCTCCGGTTTTCTTCTGGTCAGACACACACGGCTGGGGCTCTCCGGGATCGCTTGGCCACGCTTTGGGAGGTGGTAAGTGGGTCCCGCTCGCGGGACCCACGCTATATTGCGATCCGGTGCGGTCTGTGGCATACAGGCGATCCCACTAGATCACCAGGGCATGGGTGCAGGTCAGGTTTCTCTCATAAACCTTTTGTATAGTAACCCACAGTACCTGTTGCTTTTGCCAGCAGAGGGAAAAGGCTTAGACCTGGAGCCCCTCCCCCAGCCCCAGGGCGCCATTTACAGTAAATGTTCCCACCCTGGAGCTGCATATCTGTCTCTCCCTCACTCCCAGTCAGTGTGTGGGCGCCATTTCTCTCAGCTACACTTCCTTGGACTGCTTGGGCAAATCCTCCTTTGTAAAGCCTCCTGATAGTCAGCGCTGTGACTTTACAAGACACTTAAGTATTCTACATGTCTGTTAGACAGTGATAGTTAAGAAAGAGTGCATTTAGTCAGGGTTCTCTGGTACAAGCACCCTGTGATATACATCCAGTTTGTTACTGTGCAGTGTTATATCTATTGACTACATAGCTATATATGTAAGCTAGTCCAGTGCAGTATTATTGTGTGTAATAACCTCTGCATTGTACAACTGTGACTATATATGTGTGTGCAATGCATTAGCTGCTGGGTGATTTTCATTTCGTGTCTCACTCAGCTTGCTATCCCTATATTCTATAACCTGAGGGGGCTTGGTGCGTCAGGTTTATAAGAACTGTAATATAGGATATTCACAAGATATACTATAATTGTATTTTCTCTGTGAGCTTAGTCACCATATCTCTCCTAGGTCCCTGCTTGTGCTGACTACACTGCGCAGGGGTTTGGGTTAGGTATTGTGCTGCTGAAAATTGTACTGTGTTACCTGATTTTAACATGTCTGCTTCTGAGGGTAACGGTTCTGGGGCTGAACACACTGCTAGCGTCGCTGACGCCACAGATACCTATGAGGAAAATATAGCAGCTACGGGATCTGGTTCTGGGGGCTCTTTGACCCCCAGTGGAACTGTGGCAACGGGGGTCCATCATGACCCGCCGTGGGCTACGTTCTCCACGCTTCTGAATACGCTAGTTACTAAACTAACGCCTCCTATGGGACCTCCTATGCCGGCTCAACCGTATGTGGTCCCTGCGGCTAATCCGCCATGGGCAGATAATTTAGCCGCTCAATTGAAGAAATTGAACCAGTCTCTGACTACTAAAAAGTCTGACTCTCGCTCTCCTACGTCCAAGAGGTCCTCTAAGTGAGCTACTACCTCCTCCCAATCCACGGCTGTCACTGACACCTCGTCTGACGAAGATGGCGCGTACACTGATCCCACAGATTCTGACACAGATAATACTGATGGGGATGGTGGTTCGCATGTGGATGTTCCTGATCTTTTGGAGGCTATTAAGTTGATTCTACAGATTACGGATGATCCTGAGCCATCCATTCCTCCTAAGAAACCAGACAGGTTCAAGCGTCAGAAGGTGGTTAAACAAGTTTTAACTCACTCTGACCACCTAGTGGATATACGTCAGGAATCCTGGGAAAATCCAGGAAAGAAGTTTGTGCCTCACAAGAAAATGCTGTCTCGCTATCCCCTCGCACCAGAGCTATCGACAAATTGGGAGACACCTCCTCCAGTGGACTCAGAATGTGGCAAGGATGGTGGTTTCCTCAGGTCTTCCTGTCACTACCGTCACGTCTCTGAAAGAGCCTACGGATAAACGTGTGGAGGGGTGTCTGAAAGCGATTTACACCCTCACGGGTGCTGCGCATAGGCCCACTCTTGCAGCGACATGGGCCGCAGAAGCTATTGAAGCGTGGGCCCTAGAGTTGGAAGCTGAAATCTCTTATGACCACGCCAGACAATGCTTGTCATATATTGTCACAGCTTTTCATTGTATTAAAGAGGCGGCTTCTGATGCCGGTGTTCTGGCACCCAAGGCTTCTACTATTTCAGTCCTGGCTCGCCGGATATTGTTGCTGAGATCCTGGTCTGTGGATCTGGATTCTAGAAAAACCCTGGAGGTACTCCCTTTTAAGGGAGATATCCTGTTTGGGGAGGACTTGAATAAGATAGTGGCGGATCTGGCTACTGCCAAAACAGCCTGTCTATCAAGTACCGCTCCTTCTGTGTCGAAGGCTAAAAGTACTTCCTTTCATCCTCCATGAAAAGCAAAAGGTCAGGTGTACCATAAACAGGCCCGCACTTCCAAACCTGGTAAGCCAAAGCCAAAAAGAGCCTGGGCTGCCTGTCAGCCAGCTTCCGAGACCGATAAGCCTGCCGCATGACGGGGCGGGCCTCCCCCTGGGGGACCCCAGGGTGGGGGGCCGGCTTCTAGAGTATACCCAGGAATGGTTGAAGACCACTTCAGATGCCTGGGTACGGGAAGTCGTCACTCAAGGTTACGCCATAGCCTTCAAGAACCATCCCCTTGCCGATTTTGCCTGACAGACATCCCTTTGGATCAGTTGAAGGCAAAGACACTACATTCGGTGGTACAAACCCTCCTGGACACAGGAGTGGTAGTATAGGTGCCTCTTGCTCAGAGAGGCCAGGGGTACTATTCTCCGCTGTTTCTAGTCCCGAAACCGAATGGGTCCTTTCGGCCCATTCTCAACCTCAAGGCGTTGAACAAGTTTGTGAAAATTTCCAAGTTCCATATGGAAACCCTTCGCTCTTTAGTTCTGGCATTGGAACCTGGGGATTATATGGTCTCCCTGGATATACAGGATGCTTACCTGCATGTTCCTATAGCAGTGTCGCATCAGCAGTACCTACCCGAGGTTTGCGGTGGGCAACCTCCACTACCAGTTTCGGGCGTTACCTTTTGGTTTAACCACGGCTCCGCGAGTTTTTACCAAAGTTATGGCGGTGATGACGGCGGTACTCCGCCATCAAGGGGTCAGGATCCTATCGTATCTGGACGACTTGTTGATCCTGGCAAATTCCCCAGAACTTCTCCTACGTCACCTAGACCTGACGGTCCGGTTTCTGCAAGCCCACGGGTGGCTCATCAACTGGAAGAAATCCTCCCTGGTCCCTGCTCAGAGCATGGTGCACCTGGGAGCGTTATTGGACACTCACAACCAACGGTTGTTCCTGTCTCAGGAGAAGGTCCTGAAACTTTAGGACAGGATTCGTTGCTTCCTATCTCGTCCGCAAGTGTCGATACATTCGGCGATGCAGGTGCTGGGCCTCATGGTGTCAACATTCGATATGGTGGAGTACGCTCAATTTCACTCTCGCCCACTCCAGAGGATGATTCTAGCCAAGTGGGACGGCCTGCCTCACCGGGTCAGGTCTCACATGATCTCATTGACTCCGGAGGTTCGTCTGTCGCTTCACTGGTGGCTCCAGGATCAGCGACTGTGCAGGGCTCGTCCCTTCTGGATAGCCGACTGGGTCTTGTTAACAATGGATGCCAGTCTACGGGGTTGGGGCGCAGTGTTGGAGCAACACTCCCTTCAGGGTCGGTGGACCAGGGAGGAGTCTCTCCTCCCGATCAACATTCTGGAATTGCGGGCGGTCTTCAACGCATTGGACCTGGCCCAGCATTTGATACAGAACCATCCTGTTCAAGTTCAGTCGGACAACGCCACCACAGTGGCTTACATAAACCATCAGGGCGGCACTCGAAGTCGCCTGGCTATGAAGGAAGCCTCACGGATTCTTCGATGGGCAGAACGCCATCTACCGGCGATATCGGCAATATTCATTCCGGGGGTTCTGAATTGGGAAGCAGACTTTCTCAATCGTCAGGATGTACACGCCGGAGAGTGGGGCCTCCATCCCGAAGTGTTTCAACTCTTAGTGGAAAGGTGGGGCCTTCCAGATGTGGATCTGATGACGTCTCGACACAATCACAAGGTTCCGGTCTTCGGAACAAGGACAAGGGATCCTCAAGCAGCATTCGTGGATGCGCTGGCGGTGCCATGGAGGTTTCGGCTGCCGTACGTGTTCCCTCCGGTGTCACTCCTGCCCAGGGTAATTCGGAAGTTCAAGCAAGAAGGAGGAATCCTGCTGATCATAGCTCCGGCGTGGCCCAGACGGCACTGGTTCTCAGACCTGCAGGGCCTCTCGTCAGAGCGTCCAATTCTACTTCCACAACGCCCAGACCTCCTCGTTCAGGGCCCATGTGTCTACCAGGACCTAGCCCGGCTGTCTTTGACGGCGTGGCTCTTGAAGCTTCCGTCTTGAGGGCTAAGGGTTTTTCTGAGGCGGTCATTAAAACTATGTTGCGGGCCCGGAAACCGGCTTCTGCCCGGATTTACCATAGGGTCTGGCATTCCTACTTTGTTTGGTGCGCATCTAATAATTATGACGCTTCCAAATTTAGTACAGCCAAACTGTTGGCTTTTCTGCAGCAGGGCTTGGATTTAGGCCTGCGTCTGGCTTCCCTCAAGGTTCATATTTCTGCCTTGTCGGTGTGGTTTCAGAGAAAAATTGCGACCTTACCTGATGTTCATACCTTTACTCAGGGTGTGTTGCGTATCCAACCTCCCTATGTCCCGCCTGTGGCTCCTTGGGACTTGACGGTGGTTTTGGAAGCGTTACAGGAACCTCCGTTTGAACCCCTTGGTTCAGCTGATCTTAAGTGGCTTTCCCTTAAGGTGGTGTTCTTGCTAGCTATTGCCTCTGCTAGATGAGTATCGGATTTGGGTGCCCTGTCCTGTAGTTCCCCACATCTGATTTTTCACCGTGACCGGGCAGTCCTTAGGACTCGTCCCGGTTATTTACCGAAGGTGGTTTCTTCGTTCCACCTTAATCAGGAGATTGTGGTTCCGGCCTTTGTCTCTCCTGACTTGTCTCCCAAAGAGCGGTCTTTGGATGTGGTACGGGCTCTCCGTATCTATGTAAAGAGAACTGCTTCTATTAGGAAATCTGATTCTCTCTTTGTTGTGTTTGGGTTTCACAAACGTGGCTGGCCTGCTCAAAAGCAAACCCTGGCCAGATGGATTAGAATGGTGATTGCACATGCTTATGTGTAGGCTGGTCTGTCTGCTCCTGATCACATTAAGGCCCATTCTATTTGGTCTGTTGGACCTTCTTGGGCGGCCCAACGTGGTGCAACCCTTGAACAATTGTGCAAGGCGGCTACGTGGTCCTCCGTGAACACGTTCATAAGGTTCTATGCCTTCGATACTGCGCTTCCTAGGATGCTTCCTTTAGACGCCGGGTTCTTGTGCCCGCTACAGTGCGTCCCCTCCCATAAGGAACTGCTTTAGGACATCCCCAATGTCTATCCTTGTGGAGCCCAGTGTACCCCGCAGCAGAAAACGAGTTTTATGGTAAGAACTTACCTTTGTTAAAACTCTTTCTGCGAGGTACACTGGGCTCCACAAGGCGCCCACCCTGACGCACTTAGCTTCTTTGGGTTGGTATGGCATTAGCCGCTGACACTTCTCCTGTCGTGAGAGTGTGATGTATGTGGCTACTAACTGTTGTCGTCTTTTTCCTGCTACTGCATTGGGCTGGTTAACTAAAAACTGAGCTCCTGTGCAGGGAGGCGGGGTTATAGAGGAGGCGGCGCTATGCATCTTGGGAACAGTCAAAGCTTTGAGCCTGTTGGTGCCTCGGATCAAGATCCTACTCTACACCCCAATGTCTATCCTTGTGGAGATCAGTGTACCTCACAGAAGAATTTTAACAAAGGTAAGTTCTTACCATAAAACTCGTTTTAACACCAGCACCGGGCTCCACTAGCCAAGGAGATAATGCCACAGCCAGGGTACACGTTTGTACTGGTCCCAGCAGCTGTAGCAATACCCCCCTCTCAACTAGTCAGCCCTGGCTGGGGTTCCCTTGGGGAATGGGGACCCTTCAATAAAGGGATCCCCCCACTTCAGGGCACCCAGGGGCCAGGGAGGGCTGTGTGTGGTGAGTTCATAGCAATTAAGTGTAAAAGTAAAAATTAATATTGTGTTTTACTGGTGGAACTACAGGTCTCAGAAAGCCTCCCCTGCATGCTGGTACTTGAAAAACCACAAGTACCAGCATGTGGGGGATTAAAGGGCCCACTGGTATCTGTAGTCCCACCAGTAAAACAATTATTACAATAGAGACACCACACACACACACACTTCAAAGTAGAAGTTTAATAAACACCCTTGCACATACACTTCCGCATGTACGTACGTGAGTACGTACATACACACATACCTACAATCAATCCCTGTGGCCCTTCGGTCCCCTTCTCCTGTAGAAATCCATACGTAACCTGTAAAAAAAAAAAACCCTATTTCCTGGGGTTAAAAAAAAACAACAAAACCTGATTCTAAAAAGAAATAAGGGAATCCCCTTCCCCGACGTTTGTCACTGGAGGACCCGTCAGCCAATCAGGGAGTGCCACCTAGTAGCGGAGGTGCAGGACACGATGCCGGCCGAACTCAGACTTTTTTTTTTTTTAAACATCCGAGTTTGGCCAGCATCCCGCACCTCTGACAAACTTGGACGCCATTACCGTATGGGTGGGGACCGGCAGTTTGCGGTAAGGCACAAGCTTAATTGAGGTCAAACACAAGATTGACCTCAATTAACCTTGTGGCTTACTGCAAACTGCCGGTTCCCACCCATAGACTTCTATGGGGACTTTTCTCCATAGAACCATATGAACTCCTTATGATTGACAGCCCAGCAGCGATATGCAAATCAGCTACTACGTGGCATTCCCTGATTGGCTGCCGGGTCCTCTAGTGACAGATGTCACGAGGTTGCTCAGCAGTTGGATGAGGGAATCCATGTAGAACTTTAATAAACACCCTTGCACATACACACTCGCACATACATACACACACATACTTAGACTCAATCCCCGTTTTTACTTAGTTTAAGTAATAAATACATTTAAAAAGAAAACACCTGAGTATCTTTTCCCCCAAATTGAAACCAGCTCTGGCACTGCCAGCTTAGGTTGCTAGTGGAAAGAGCATGAGGCTGCCTAAATTTTGCACAAAAAGCATTTAGAATTACCAACATTGGCCCTCATTCCGAGTTGTTCGCTCTGTATTTTTCATCGCATCGCAGTGAAAATCCGCTTAGTACGCATGCGCAATGTTCGCACTGCGACTGCGCCAAGTAACTTTACTATGAAGAAAGTATTTTTACTCACGGCTTTTTCTTCGCTCCGGCGATCGTAATGTGATTGACAGGAAATGGGTGTTACTGGGCGGAAACACGGCGTTTCAGGGGCGTGTGGCTGAAAACGCTACCGTTTCCGGAAAAAACGCAGGAGTGGCCGGAGAAACGGTGGGAGTGCCTGGGCGAACGCTGGGTGTGTTTGTGACGTCAACCAGGAACGACAAGCACTGAACTGATCGCACAGGCAGAGTAAGTCTGGAGCTACTCTGAAACTGCTAAGTAGTTAGTAATCGCAATATTGCGAATACATCGGTCGCAATTTTAAGAAGCTAAGATTCACTCCCAGTAGGCGGCGGCTTAGCGTGTGTAACTCTGCTAAATTCGCCTTGCGACCGATCAACTCGGAATGAGGGCCCTTATGTCCTCTTTCTGTAGTGATTACTAACCCTAGACTGGTATGCCTAGGGCTGTATTCCATATAGAGAATGGACCACAAAAAATAGTGCAGCCTCCCCCTCCTAGAAAATACCAGCCCCATGCTGACAACAGTAGGTCTATTACCAAATCCCCTGAGAGGTGTGTTTAATGTGAATATTCATGTGAAAGATAAGATTTTTTTTTTGATTTTTTTTTTACTAGTGACCTACAGTTCCTAGCAAACCCCGTGAAGCCTAATTATTCTTTTATTTAAGAATTTTTATTGTAAGACATCGAATGAGCAAATACAAACAGGCAGATAAAAAGATATCCGAAACAGAGAATACAAGGGCCACTGGCCCAGGAACAATATGACAAAACATACATATCATATACATCACATTCAATGAGATTTTATATATAAACCTTATTAGGTAGGAATGCAAAACATAATAACATAATAACAAAGATAAAATGAGAAAGGAGAAGAAAGAGAAAGAAGGAGAGTGTCACAACTGAGGGCTGGTGTCGGGAACTGGAAGTTGTAGGGGCTGGCGGGTACCGGAATTTAGGAGGTGAGAGAGGACTCCTAGACATGCGCTAGACAGTAGTACCAGATGCCTGAAGGCGTGACCATGACAACAGGAGATGTCTTTGAGGGTTTTTATTAAATCATAAGAGTCAATAATGTGCAAACAAACAAGAAACGTCACAAGTGAACAATAAGCCCTCAACTGGTTAAGACCAGTAATCCAGAATGTGAGTGGGAGTGCTGTATATACTTGGGAACCCAGGTGAGGTAAAAGGAGATGCTGGGGATCGCAGATAAAGCTGAGAGTGAAGCTGGGGTTCACAGGAATAGCTGAGAATGCAGCTGGGGTTCGCAGGTAAACTGTGAATGAAGCTGGGGTTCGCAGGTAAACTAAATGCAGCTGGGGTTCGCAGGTAAACTGAATGCAGCTGGGGTTCACAGGTAAACTGAATGAAGCTGGGGTTCGCAGGTAAACTGTGAATGAAGCTGGGGTTCGCAGGTAAACTGTGAATGAAGCTGGGGTTCGCAGGTAAACTGAATGCAGCTGGGGTTCACAGGTAAACTGTGAATGAAGCTGGAGTTCACAGGTAAACTGTGAATGAAACTGGGGTTCGCAGGTAAGCTGTGATTGAAGCTGGGGTCCGCAGGATTTGTACTCCACAATATTAGTGAGTACCGGCAGGAATGTATACAGAGGACTGCTGGAGAGTGGCTGCTGGAAAGCCGGAGTCATACACTCTGCTAGTGCTGGGTGCGAGTACAAGGGAGGCAGGTTGCACCACAGGACACTAGTACAGGAGAGCTGGAACTGCACCGCAGAGGGCAACCACCAGGGAGTCAGGCTAAGCTACAGGAAAGGTCCACAGGAGAGTCCACAGTGAACTGCACACTGGAATCGCTGGAGAGACAATTGAAGCACTGACAACCTTCTGGGTGCTGGGACAGGATATTTATACCTGCTGGATAGCAGGGATTGGCTGACAATCATGCCCTCAGCACTGTGGATAGGTGAGAATGGTGACATGTGATCCAAGTCCAAAATGGCTGCGCCCATAGACGGAGATTGAAGGGGAAAGAAGCACTCTGAAACCATGTGTTGTACAACAATGGCGGCGGAGGCCGCAACAGCAGAAACTCCACACGCCCAGACGCGCACAGCGGCCACAGGAATGGAAGCGGTGGCCGGAGCACACAGAGGACGCACATCCAGCAGAGGACCACGGGCGCGGCAGTGACAGCCGCGACGGGACTGAGAGCGCCGCACCACCGCAAGTGCACACACTGAGGAGGCTGCTAAAACCAGCGCTGCAGGCAGTAGCCGAAAACATAGCTATAGCCTGGCCCTGGCTCGCTGAGCCAATCTCAGGAGGCACCTAACAGGTAGGAACCGGCGTCTAGTTACCCGGATCGTGACAGAGAGATAGATAGATAGATAGATAGATAGATAGATAGATAGATAGATAGATAGATAGATAGATAGATAGATAGATAGATAGAAAGAAAGAAGGCGGGAGGATCACCATGTAGAGCTAAAGTGACTGGCTGATAAATTGAGGACACCAAAAACACTTGTTACAAATAAATGGAGTACAACCTTGACCGTTTAGGGTCATATTAAGTACATGTGTAGACAATTTGGGTAGGTGTATGGTACATCCCATCAAGAGAGTATACACAGTAACAAGCAGAACCAACAAAAATACATTTCAAACCATGCTTTCAAAATTAACAGTTCAAATCCTAGGGATAGGCACCTCAGAGTATGCGAGCCATGGGTCCCAAACTTTATTATATTTGTCAGACCTGTCATGTAGAGATGCAGTAATTTTCTCCATTGTTGAGATAAACCATATTTCTCTTACGTCCTAGAGGATACTGGGGTTCCATTTAGTACCCTGGGGTATAGACAGGTCCACTAGGAGCCATGGGCACTTTAAGAATTTGATAGTGTGGGCTGGCTCCTCCCTCTATGCCCCTCCTACCAGACTCAGTTTAGAAAATGTGCCAGGAGGAGCCGGTGATGCTTATGGAAGCTCCTAAAGAGTTTTCTGCATTTATTTTATATGTTTGTTATTTTAGGCAGGGTGTGTGGCACCAGCCTGCCTTCTTCGTGGGACTTAGGGGGGGGGGGGGGGGGGGGACGTCCCATCCTCTTGAAGGGTTAATGGTCTGTTCCCCGCTGACAGGAAACTGAGCTCCTGAGGGAACTATTCGTAAGCCCCACCACGGCGAGCGTATATTCCCGCAGCACGCCGCCACCCCTAAGAGAGCCAGAAGAAAGAAGAGTGGTGAGTACGAAGCCGGCGTTCTGACTAGTGGGTCGCCGGCCATTATGACGGCATGAGGGTACGGAGAGGCACGCTTCTAACCAGGGCGGAATGCGTCTCCAGACACAGTACACAGCTGCGTCTGACACACAGTACCCACACTGGCAAAAACAGCCTTAAAACGGTTTTCTCTCCATTTTAAGTACCAGATTACCTCAGCCAGTATAAAAAAGCTTGAAGACCGCGCGTCATTGAAGGGGCAGGCCTTCACTATGAGCGGATCCAGCAGCTCACCAGCACCATTTTCCCTCTGTAGTGGACACAGACGCTGACTGACAGGGATTATTAGTGTAATAAGTCCCCTATCAGGGTACTTAGTCAGCGACCTGGCTAAGCTTGGCATTAGCGATAAGGGCGCAGTGGGGGCTGGCTCCAAATAACTCTGTGTCACCCTGAAGGACTCTTTGTGGGTTAATTGTGCTTAACCTTTTCCTGTGTATGTGTGTGCTGTCACATTTACATTATGTCAGGCAAAGAGTGTATTTCTTGTTCCTCTTCACCAGGGGGCTCACTACTGTGTACTCAGGGCAGTGCACCTTCCCAGAATAGCGGGGCTGAACCGGAGTGGGTAAATTCCATTAAGGGAATAAGGGATCCCTTCTGCGCTCATCCAACAACAATAAACAGTAATGCAATAAATGATAGGTTCCCAATGGATAAGTCTATGACTAAATTATAGTCTCTTTTAGTTCTTATACAAAGCGGAAGTGCTGGATGTAGGGAGACTCAATGCATACCGTACTCACAAGGAGTCGTGGTATGTCCCGCATGTAGAGGTGTCTTAAGTCGCTTGGTTCTTCTTTACCTTCTCCGAGGTGGAAAGTTCTTATCCTCGTAGTTGGATGACCTTAAATGCAGAGATCTGACCCATCTGGCTCCGCTACCGGTTCGCCCTCCCTGCCGTCCCCGGCTGCTGCTGCTGCGGGCGGTGGCACTGACTGGACGGGTCGCTGTATCTCCGAACTTGTTTGCAGAGCTCTCATGCCAAGTTTGTTTTCACCGCCCACAGGAGACGACAGAGGAGGAGCCTGAGGCGAAGCAAAGGTTTCCTGAGCCTTCCTGGCCGCCGTAGCGGCATCTGATTGGGCTGTGCCGGCTTCCGTAATGCTCTCCGCTGTGATGGAGATATGTCCGTGTGAAACGTACTGAGGGTGAGTGCTGAGGGCGCAGCGTGGCTGCGGACATATCTCCATCACAGCGGAGAGCATTACGGAAGCCGGCACAGCCCAATCAGATGCCGCTACGGCGGCCAGGAAGGCTCAGGAAACCTTTGCTTCGCCTCAGGCTCCTCCTCTGTCGTCTCCTGTGGGCGGTGAAAACAAACTTGGCATGAGAGCTCTGCAAACAAGTTCGGAGATACAGCGACCCGTCCAGTCAGTGCCACCGCCCGCAGCAGCAGCAGCCGGGGACGGCAGGGAGGGCGAACCGGTAGCGGAGCCAGATGGGTCAGATCTCTGCATTTAAGGTCATCCAACTACGAGGATAAGAACTTTCCACCTCGGAGAAGGTAAAGAAGAACCAAGCGACTTAAGACACCTCTACATGCGGGACATACCACGACTCCTTGTGAGTACGGTATGCATTGAGTCTCCCTACATCCAGCACTTCCGCTTTGTATAAGAACTAAAAGAGACTATAATTTAGTCATAGACTTATCCATTGGGAACCTATCATTTATTGCATTACTGTTTATTGTTGTTGGATGAGCGCAGAAGGGATCCCTTATTTTCTTGTGCATTGTGTTCCAGGGTGATTGAGTGATCATCTGTTGGTATCCCTACTGCAGCTCTCTGAGGCGCAGCAGTCCTCTACCTCCCCTTTTTTAAATTCCATTAAGGGAATGATCTTACTATCCAACAGGCCTATGTGTCGACAGCCTTATCTGTTCCTCAGTCTCTGAAGGCCTGCCCCTTGAAAGGCAAGTTGGGAGTCCTAATCAAAGATGACAATGGCATAGCGGAAAAATTAAACAAAGTTCTCCTTCATCATAGAGAATGCTGGGGACTCCAAAAGGACCATGGGGTATAGACGGGATCCGCAGGAGACATGGGTACACTATAAGACTTTGAATGGGTGTGAACTGGCACCTCCCTCTATGCCCCTCCTCCAGACCTCAGTTAGATTCTGTGCCCAGCAGAGACTGGTCACACACTAGGGGAGCTCTACAGAGTTTCTCTAAAAATACTTTTTTTAGGTTTATTATTTTTAGGGAGCACTGCTGGCAACAGGCTCCCTGCTTCGTGGGACTGAGGGGAGAGAAGCAGACCTACTTCTGTGAGTTGATAGGCTCTGCTTCTTAGGCTACTGGACACCATTAGCTCCAGAGGGTTCGATCACTTGGGTAGCCTAGCTGCTCGTTCCCGGAGCCGCGCCGCCGTCCCCCTTACAGAGCCAGAAGATAGAAGACAGGTGAGTAACCGAAGCAAAGAAGACGTCTAAAGGCGGCAGGAGACTTCAGTCTTCCTGAGGTACCGCGCAGCGGTCGCGCTGCGCGCCATTGCTCCCACTCGCACAGGCACTACATGGGTGCAGGGCGCAGGGGGGGCGCCCTGGGCAGCAATAAAAACTTCATTTATAGGGACTGGCAGCTATATACAGTGCATAGGCACTGTTAGGAGACCCCCACCAGTATAATTAATAACGGGACCGAAGCGCGCCATGTAGGGGGCGGGTCTTCGTCCTTCAGCTCTGACCAGCGCCATTTTCTCTCCACAGCTTGCTGCAGAGACGCTGCTCCTGGCCCTTCACTGCTGTCACAAGTAACAGGGTGCTAAAAACAAGGCGGGGGGCACATAAGTTTGGTGTTGGTTATTTATATATAACAAGCGCTTATAGGTCTGGGGCATTGTTGTTTTCTTCAGACCGGTGGGGCGCTGGGTGTGAGCTGGCAAACTCCTTCTCTGTCTCTCTGAAAGGCCTTACTGTGAGTCTGTCCCCTTTAGCCCAGTGTGTTTGGGGGTGTCGGTACGTGTGTGTCGACATGGCAGAAACTGAATGCTCTTCCCAGGAGGAGGTGCGTATGGGAGCTGAACAGAATGAAGGAGTGACTCCGTCGGCACCGCTGACTGCTGATTGGGTTGAGATGTGGAGTGTGTTAAATAACAGTGTGGCTTTATTGCATAAGAGGTTAGACTAATCTGAGTCTCAGAACCAAGCATGGAGACAATCCATGGGTGACATGGTGCCACACACTGAGACCCCCTCAGGGTCCCAAAAACGTTCATTTACCCAGATAGCAGACACTGATACCGACACAGATTGCGACTCCAATGTTGACTATAATGATGCGAAGTTGCATCCTAAAGTGGCTAAGAGTATTCAATATATGATAGTGGCGATAAAAGACGTGTTACATATTACGGAAGACCCCGCTGTCCCTGAGACGAGGATCTGTATGTTTAAGGGGAAGAAACCGGAGGTAACGTTTCCTCCCTACATGTCCCCATTTATCCTCCTCATCAGGCGTACACTGAGGTTCGCTGTTCAGGATTGTCACTACCAATTTCAGACGTTGCCGTTTGGTCTTTCCACGGCCCGAGGATTTTCACCAAGGTAATGGCGGAAATGATTGTGCTCCTACGCAAGCAAGGGGTCACAATTATCCCGTACTTGGACGATCTCCTGATAAAGGCGAGATCACAGGAGCAGTTATTAAAAAACGTTGCGCTTTCCCTGCAAGGGCTGCAACAGCATGGCTGGCTCCTAAATTTACCAAAGTCGCAGCTGATTCCGACAAATCGGCTTTCGTTTTTGGGCATGATTCTGGACACCAAACTGCAGAGGATCTTTCTCCCATTGGAAAAAGCTCAGGAAATCCAGAAAATGGTCAAGGAACTTCTGAAACCGCCAAGAGTGTCGATTGATCACTGCACTCGAGTGCTGGGAAAAATGGTGGCGTTCCGTTTTGCAGGTTCCATGCAAGAACGTTTCAGTGGGACCTGCTGGACAAGTGGTCAGGGTCCCATCTGCAGTTGCACCGGAAGATAAGTCTGTCCCCCAGGGCCAGGGTTTCTCTCCTGTGGTGGCTCCAAAGTTCTCACCTTCTAGAGGGTCGCAGGTTCGGGATCCAACACTGAATTCTGGTGACCACGGACGCGAGTCTCCGAGGTTGGGGAGCAGTCACACAGGGACAAAATTTCCAGGGAAAATGGTCAGGCCAGGAAGCTTGTCTGCACATAAACGTGCTGGAGTTAAGAGCCATCTACTACGGCCTGTGGCAGGCGGACCATCTTCTTCGCGACCTGCCCATCCTGATTCAGTCGGGCAACATCACGGTCGTGGCGCACATAAACCGCCAGAGCGGAACAGAGAGCAGAGCGGCAATGGCGGAGGCCACCAAGATCCTTCGCTGGGCGGAAAAACATGCAAGCGCTCTGCCAGCGGTCTTCATTCCAACAACTGGGAAGCAGACTTCCTCAGCAGACACGATCTCCATCCAGGAGAGTGGGGTCTTCATCAAGAGGTCTTTGCAGAAGTGACAAGTTGTTGGGGACTTCCTCAAATAGACATGATGGCATCTCGTCTCAACAAGAAGCTTCAGACATATTGTTCCAGGTTGAGGGACCCTCAAGCAAAAGCAGTGGACGCCTTAGTGACACCGTGGGTATTTCGGTCGGTCTATGTGTTCCCTCCACTTCCACTCATTCCAAAGGTGTTAAGGATCATAAGAAGAACAAGGGTTCAGGCGATACTCGTTGTTCCAGATTGGCCACAGAGGGCCTGGTATCCGGATCTTCAGGAATTACTCACAGGAGATCCCTGGCTTCTTCCTCTGAGAGAGGATCTGTTACAGCAAGGGCCGTGCATGTTCCAGGACTTACCGCGGTTGCGTTTGACGGCATGGCGGTTGAACGCCAAATCCTAGCTAGGAAGGGTATTCCCGGGGAAGTCACTCCCACTATACTTAAAGCTAGAAAGGAGGTAACGGCGAAGCATTATCACCGTATTTGGAGAAAATATGTGTCTTGGTGTGAATCCAAGCAGGCTCCTATGGGAGAATTTCAGCTGGGGCGTTTTCTCCATTTTTTGCAAGCAGGTGTGGATGCGGGCCTGAAGTTAGGCTCCATTAAAGTGCAGGTGTCGGCTTTATCAATTTTCTTTCAAAAGGAATTAGCCTCGCTTCCAGAAGTACAGACTTTCGTAAAAGGCGTACTTCACATCCAACCTCCATTTGTGCACCCAGTGGCACCGTGGGACCTTAACGTGGTGTTACAGTTCCTTACATCACATTGGTTTGAACCATTACAAAAGGTTGAGTTGAAATTTCTCACTTGGAAAGTGGTCATGCTTTTGGCCTTGGCGTCCGCAAGGCGGGTGTCCGAATTGGCGGCTTTGTCTCACAAAAGCCCCTATCTGATTTTCCATGAGGATAGAGCGGAGTTGAGAACTCGTCAACAATTTCTACCAAAGGTGGTATCTTCATTTCACATGAACCGACCTATTGTGGTGCCTGTGGTTACTGAAGCCTTGGCTGATTCCAAGTCTCTTGATGTTGTCAGAGCTTTGAAAATTTATGTAGCCAGAACGGCTCGGGTTAGGAAAACAGAGGCGCTGTTTATCCTGTACGCGGCCAACAAGGTTGGCGCTCCTGCTTCTAAGCAGACTATTGCGCGCTGGATCTGTATTACGATTCAGCAGGGTCATTCTACGGCTGGATTGCCGTTACTGAAATCGGTGAAAGCCCATTCCACTAGGAAGGTGGGCTCATCTTGGGCGGCAGCCCGAGGCGTCTCGGCATTACAGCTTTGCCGAGCAGCTACTTGGTCGGGGTCAAACACTTTTGCAAAGTTCTACAAGTTTGATACCCTGGCTGATGAGGACCTCATGTTTGCTCAATCGGTGCTGCAGAGTCATCCGCACTCTCCCGCCCGGTTTGGAGCTTTGGTATAATCCCCATGGTCCTTTTGGAGTCCCAAGCATCCTCTAGGACGAAGGAGAAAATAGGATTTTAATGCCTACCGGTAAATCCTTTTCTCTTAGTCCGTAGAGGATGCTGGACGCCCGTCCCAGTGCGGACTCTATCTGCAGTACTTGTATATAGTTATTGCTTGTGTTACACAAAGATTGTGTTTGGTAGGGGTCAGCCTTTTGCTGATCTGTTTTGGTTCACACTGTTAACTGGGTTTAGTTAAATGCCATGTTGTACGGTGTGTTGTGGTGTGAGCTGGTACGTATCTCACCTTAGTTTAACAAAATCCTTTTTCCTCGAAATGTCCGTCTCCTCTGGGCACAGTTCCTATAACTGAGGTCTGGAGGAGGGGCATAGAGGGAGGAGCCAGTTCACACCCATTCAAAGTCTTATAGTGTGCCCATGTCTCCTGCGGATCCCGTCTATACCCCATGGTCCTTTTGGAGACCCCAGCATCCTCTACTAAGAGAAGACTAAGAGAAAAGGATTTACCGGTAGGTATTAAAATCCTATTTTTTCTCATCTATATTCATAAGTGAAGACAGATGGCGGTATTAACGCATAACCTCAGCAAAGATAATGTCCAACTGCTAAATGCTCATTTAAGCGAGGAAGTAGTTTGTGACCGATTAAAAAAAATAATTTAATTAACAAATCACCTAATTCTGATGGAATTCAACCAAGGGTTTTCATGGATCTACACTCTGAATTAGCAAGACCCCCGTTTTTGATTTTCAATGACTCGCTTACATCAGGCATGGTTCCCAAAGACTGGCGCATAGCAGAAGTAGTGCAGATATTTAAAAAGGGAAGTAAATCTGAACTGAGTAATTATAGACAAGTTAGTCTAACATCTATAGTGGGGAAAGTACTGGAAGGTATTTTTAAGGGACAGTATACAGGAGTTCCTTGAAACCAATAAGGTTATTAATAGGAACCAACATGGATTTGTGAAGGATAGATCATGCCAAACTAACTTAATAGGCTTCTATGAAACAGTTAGTGCATAGTTGCCTACCCTCCCTCATTCTGCAGGAGACTCCCTGAAATAGTAGCAATCTCCCTGATTCCCTAAACAGACCAGCAATATCCCTGATATATGCAACTGGGGGGGGAGAAAGAAAGCAGAAATATATAAATTCAAATTGGATCATCAGTGCCATTTCCCTGTATTGGTTATAAGGCACAATGATCCCATTGGCTACATGCATTTTAAATAAGATTTCCCATGGCCACTTACAGTATATGGAAACTTGTAAAATATAATACGTAAACAAATCTTGCAAAATATCAGTGTCTCTTCTTCAACAATTAGATCTTACTAACTTTGGGTCTCATTTACATTTGGATGTCAGTCATTATTATGGCATGTCTCTCAGATGTAGCCATACACGTCTGCACTCATAGGTGTTACTTTCACAATCTCCCTGAAATGCCTTTTCAAAAGTAGGCAAGTATGAGTTAGTGCGAACCTAGATCAGGGTAAAGAGGTGGATGTAATCTTTTTAGACTTTGCTAGAGCTTTCGATACATTACCTCACATGAGGCTTATCTACAAATTAAGAGAACTTGGGCTAGGGAGCACAATATGCACTTGGGTTAGAAACTGGTTGTATAAATGGGAGCAGCGAGTGGTGGTAGATGGAACTTTTTCAAAATGGACTGAAGTACTAAGTGGTGTACCACAAGGGTCTGTACTTGGACCACTATTGTTCAATATTTTCATAAATGATCTAGAAGTAGGTCTAGAGAGCATATTGTCAATTTTTCCAGATGATACTAAACTCTGTGAGGTTATAAATTCTGAGGGGAATGCTGAGTCTTTTCATAATGACTTATTCAAACTGGAAGCATGAGCATCAAAATGGAGAATGAGGTTCAATATAGACAAATGTAAGGTAATGCACTTTGGTGGCAAGAACAGATATACTGCCTACACACTAAATGTTACGTTCTTGGTGCTCAGAACGAAAGAGGTGTTGCGTAATGAGTCCAAAGCACCAGAACGTGACGCTGAAATAAAGGCAAGGTGTAGTAATAGCCCCTAGCAGCCTACCTCCGTTGTTTCACCCGTGTGGTCAGTTTACGCCTGCGAGACTGTGGTTTCTTGGGCCTACGGCAGCCGCGTTTGAAGGGCGGATTAGGTCTGCCCAACTCCGATGCCCCCAGGTCTTAATATGAAACAAGGCGTAAACCGAGACGGGATGATAACAAGGGGACCTCTAACTAAAGCAAACTCAGAGCTAGGGGCTACTAAAAACCTAAAACTAAACGTATGTGTGGCACGCCGCCAAAGGAAAAGGACAACAAAGGTACTACTGTCCACACCCTACACGGCACCTTCGTGTACCGGGGAGGACAGTTAGGGCGGAACCCTCCGCAAAACACCAGTAACTAGTATAACTAAAGAATACAGCGGCCTTGGCCGACGGACGCGGCAAAGCCGCTACTCATGAAACAGGTACAAATACTGTCTAACGGACAGGAACCCCCAATGTAGCTGACACAGGCTCTCAGGACCGGAGGACAGGCAGAGTTCCAACGACTGACCAGTGGACACCAAGGAACAGGATACGGGATCAGGAACAGACAAAGCCACTGGACTTCTGGACAGGAACGCTTCAAGTCAAGAAGCTGGATCAGACACTGGATCAGACACTGAATCAGACACTGAATCAGACACAGGCCTCCTGGACAGGAATGCTTCAAGGCAGGAAGCAGCTAGACAGAAGCTATCACCGGCCTCTGTGTAATGCACTGAGACACAATATAACAAGGATTTCTTCCAATCACAGCAGGAACCCTAATTAATTATGTCGTGCAGCTGCCCTGCTGCACGACTCCAAACTGACAGGTGCAATTAACAAACAGGTGAGGCTAAACACATGAAAACAGGCTGCAATTACACAGACTCACCACCGGCGGCCAACAAGAGTCTTTCTAAACCAGAGCAAAGGAAATCCTGGCCTGCAAGAGAACTATAACATAAAATACATGAACAGGAATGAACCACTGCTTGTGGTTCATAACACTAAATGGGGAATAATTAGGGGATTTCGGTTTTGGAAAAAGATTTAGGAGTTAACATAGCTAACAAACTTAGCAGTAGTACCCAAAGCAAGAATGCAGCAAATAAGGCAAACAAGGTATTAGCATGCATAAAGTGGACAATTGATGAGGGTATTATACTCCCATTATATAAATCACTAGTGAGGCCACATCTTGAATATTGCGCACAATTATGGGCACTATACTATAAAAAGGATATCCTGGAACTAGAAAAGGTTCAGAGACGAGCAACCAGATTGATTAAGAGGTTGGACACGCTAGAATACGAGGAAAGGCTTGCTAGGCTAGGCATGTTTACAATGGAAAAAAGGAGGTTAAGAGGGGACATGATTAACATTTACAAATATATAAGGGGACAATACACAGAGCTTGCAGAGGATTTGTTTTTGGTAAGATCAACAGAAAGAACACACGGACACCCGCTCAGGTTAGAGGAGAGGAGATTCCACACCCAGAGACGGAAATATTTCTTCACAGTAAGGACAATACGTATTTGGAATTCCCTGCCTGAGAGAGTAGTAATGGTAGACCCAATCATTACTTTTAAGAATGGGCTAGATAAATTCCTAACGGATAAGGATATACAGAGTTATGATGGGTAAATCATGCACTATATAATTTTTTTTTTTAAATAGATGAATATCTAATGGCTAACCATTCACCACAGTTAAATTAGTTTTAAAATATTACAGTGTAGGAGATCATTAACAGGTTGAACTCTATGGACAAATTATATTTTTTTAACCTCAGAAACTATGTTACTGTGTTATATATACAGTTCACATATAGTTCACACTCACGCTTCAAAAATCCTTTGCTAGGGTGGCATCCAATTAGGGAAAAACAGAAAATGTGTCCATTCCAATGTAAAAGTAAAAAAAGATGAGTGCACTCACCAGTCTTCATACTAAGCATTTTTAGCAGTGGCGGAACTTGCGGTGGTGCAACCGGTGCATTGCACTGAGACCCACTGCAGTGAAGGGGCCCACAAACGCTGTCGGCATTTACAATGAGTCACACTGACTCATTGTATGCTGCCATCAGCGATGCGCTGCACCGCCGCAAGTGTCCCCGTCAGAGCTGCAGCCAATCGGTGTTCGGGCCCCGGCCATAGGGAGGGGAGGAGGGGCCACTCTCCCCTCACCATTGCAGCTCTGAGTTTCCTTTCACCGTCATTGTTGACGCGCACTGAATGCAATGTGGATTTATGTCAGGATACAGTGGAGCAGCCTGAGAAGAGCCTTACTGCGGGACCCAGCCATTCCAGCAGCCATAAAAAGTGCATATGTGAAGGGGGGGGGGGGGGTACAAATACTAGTGTGTGTGTGTTGTCAAAGTCGAAAAATATCTTTATTCTCATCGCCATGTACTAACCCCAATGCACATGCCCGCTGCTCGTGCACCGACTCCCCCGTGCGTACGCATCCCCTCAGGTTGCGTAAGGGACGCTCCGACGTCGCCTGCGCGTGGGGATGTGCATTTACGGTAGAGTTTGTGTGCGACTAGCGAGCGACTCGATCGCTACATATTTAACCAATATAATGTGTTTTGTAGATATTAATTCCCCTTAACAACATCAGCAAGTATGGTAAGTTTAAAACTTCTTGGACCTGAGAGATTCCTCTTTACATGCTAGGAAGGCTCAGACAAAGGTTGGAAGGTAGTGTTTAGTATCCAACTGTAGGGTATTAAAAGGGTATTATGCCTATGATAGTTAGGAAAGATTCGCATATTCCTACGCATAGTTATGCGCAGAAGTAGAAAATAAGATTAATTGTATTCCGAATAAATTACACATAAGTGCAGGGTAGGTGAATGGAATTCAGTCATTTCTTTCCCACAGACTGAATACAATAGCCTTATTTACACTAAGCTTTGAGATTCTATGAAGAGGGCTTACACCTTTGTTTATGAATAGGACCAGGTTTCTCTCCAGAATGAGGGCTGAGTTGTCAATTGTCTCAACTGAAGGAGGGGACAGTGGGGTGAACAAAGCCCAGAGACAGAGTTTGTTTGGAAGATCCAAAACAATAGCTTTCCACAATATAACCATACAAAGAGGAATTTAGAATACTAACAAGTCCTAGCCATCGCCCACTTCTTGAACTAACCAATGATCCCCGGTGCAGTACATGTTCCACCCCCTAACCAATGGAAAGAGAGCACACAGTATCTATTGTATTATGTCTTGAGCTAGTGAATAAATATAGCTTGCAATAGGTTTGGTCACACAAGACTCTGCAAGGCTTTCTTTTTGATAAGCTGAGGACTGAATTCAGGTTGCGCCGGCAAAGTCATTCCCACGTGTGTAAGTTTCCCTGTGACCATCTTGTTCTCCTTCTGTGTTAGCCATTTACTCTCTCTCTCTCTGTTATTGTTTGCGATTGTGCCGCTATTGTATATTCATGTCTAGTTATTCTGTTTAGATATTAATGTTAGTTTTGTAGTGTATAAGCTGTTAACTGTACTGTTTCCCTTTTTACTTACTAATATCATCTAGTAAAGGTGTTGGAACCTTAGCAAGGAGTGTGTGTTTTACTAGTTACTATATAGGGTTTCTGAGTGTCTTAATTGCTCCAACAGCTTTCATATGATAAGGGTTAATCAGCGTTACATTGTGGTAATATTACAGTAACAAGGTTTTACAGTATAAGCATATTCTTTCAGTGTGATGCTAGCAAGGTTTACTGAGTGTCATTCTGTGAGCGTCTGCGCCGCTAGTGTTCTCGTGGGCACAGCGTCTGCTACGCTATAAGCGTACCATTACGGTACTTCATACGCCAATTGCGTACTGAGTCTGGTACAAATATATAGTGAATGTTATAAGGTAAAGAGTAGGCTTTATCAATTGGGGATCTCGTCCAGTCCACCTCATATCCGCAGTCAAGCGAAACCAGGCAGACTTTATCCGTCAGCAAAGGGCGGAAAAGGTAGTATCCCCTGTATCCGTGTTTGTGGTTGGGGATACGGTAGTGCTGATCAGATAAGCGTCTGCTTCGCTTGGTCTGTAGGAATGCTGGTGGAATCCAGGACTGGAAGGTAGGAACGTTACGCTATTGTCTTTTTGAACTGTTTTTAATTTTTGTTTGGCTCCAAATGCGCACACAATACAAGCATACACCTGTACTCTGCATATCCGATTATATTGTTGCAAAACAAGGTTCAAATAAGTTATATCGTGTTTGATTCAGATTGGATTGCTTATCTGTTTAAATAGGTTTAAAAGTATTTTTAATCGCTCTGCATAGCTTGATAGTTTTATTTTTAACCCAGGCCTAAAATAACTTCAGGGGCTTGCATGGTGATTTTTTTTTCTTTGTGACAAAAGAAGCCGCATGGTCTGTCCTCCATTTTGTGTAACCCTCATGGATGTGGAAGGGGGAGGAGCAGCGGCCATTTTGGGAAGGTCAAAAAAATATTATTATTTTTTCTGAATGGCTGATTTTCAGTTGACTCAGGAATAATCAGCCGTCCTTTGTAAAAAAAAAAAAGAAATCACCATTTATGAGTTTCCAATGCATTTATTTAATCCATATCATAATCAATTATAAATAGTTTAGATGGAGTTTAATGTAAGTTAATAGTAAAATGAATATTTGATTTAAGAGCGATGCGCAGATAGAACGGGGTTTTTTTTTTTTTTTATTTCTTTGCCTCCAGGCTTCTGGGATTCTCTGCTTGTTGTGGGATGGCCATTGAAGTGCAAGTTAACCTGTGTGGCTGGTTTTTTTCCCCAGCAGTGAAGAGACTCACCCTCACACACAGTCAAGGGCACATTCATATGCAAATTAGAGAAGTGAATGGGTCTCATAGATGTAATAGTGATTAGTACATAGATGTAATATTATATGTGTGTGTTTACATTAATGTATGCTATTAGATTAATTTAGAATTGTATTGTATCTGTGTATTTTCACCTATCTACCTTCCTGTTTGCCATTTGCATTTGATAACGTGCTGAGAAAGATTTGTTGCTATTGATAGTTAAAAATAAAATTAATACTTAAGGGAGTAATTATAAAAACACGCACACAGCCTGGCCTAGTTAAAGGTTGATACAGTGGAATCTGTGTGGTGTTCGGTAAATGATTATAGCTAAATATCATTTGCATTGATAGACACGTGTTATTTGTGTTACTGCGGACGTGTCTGGCCTGTGTACACGTGTCCCTAACAAAGGGCGGGACAAGCGTACGCGACGCAAGGGCCTACACACGTAGCGTATATTACGCAACGGAGTGTACGGGTACGCCCAGGTAATACAAATCACACGATAGCATTGTTTTAGTAAGGCGATACGGAAGCAACGCGATAATAGCGCAAGTTAATCTCAGTGTCAAAAATTTTAATCCTTCTCTAGTTGCAACTCCTCTGGGACTAGCCTGTGTTACCTGAGTGAAAGGAATTTTCTGTACAGAAAAAGTAAAGAGTATATGTGGTGAAAGAGTGTGTATATATATATATAAGTTTCTCATTTTGGTTGGAACCCCAGGAAATCGAGTTCTCGTGAGGTACATCCGTGAAAGTGATAGCACGTGGTGGCTTGGGAGGCATCCCTTGTTAATATTGAAGTAAGAGCATTAGAAGTACAGCAGACTAGGAAGTCTACTGTAGATACAGACCAGGAGGTCCAGGGACAGCAGACTAGGAAGTCCGCTAGAGATAGAGTAAGTTCCTGACAAGGTAAGGTCAGTGGAAAGAGGCACAACCCCGGGAGGGTTGGTGCAATACCCATATAGGCCATTACGCTCTGGCTGAAAGGAATTCGCAGCCGCAATTATCGATTCCGCTGGTCGTAAGGCGCATAAGTATAGTTACTTATACGCAGTGCGACTGTACCGCATGTAATTGTGTGCATTAGTTTGTTACCTTGATACCCACTAAAAATTTGCTGTGGGATCATAAACGCTATTTGTACATTCTAACGTGATTTGTGTAAAAATTTTTTATTTTAAGGGAGGTTCGCTGATCACTCAGGAATTCTCCAGCAACTGATATTTACTGGGAAGGGTAAGTGCTCTGCGGATCACACCCACATGTCCCAGTAAATAGAGGTTCAGGTTGCAGGGGCCCTGGGTTGAGTACGCCAGCGCTAAGGCAGCGTGTGGGCATATTGGTCGACGTGGGCGAGAGTGTGTGAAGGTACTCGGTAAACTTTCACCGTTGCCTTACCTCTGGGAACTAGGTTTTTTGTAAGGGTTCGCTGAGAAGGCAACGCCTGCAAATAATGGGGGCCAGTTGCTCAAGTAAGGGGCGATCAACCAAGGTTCAGGTTGATGATATTCCGCGCCCAGCCGGGTCAGCGAGGTACATAATGTGTGAGAAATATGGATCACACGCAGAGGTATTATGCAATGAGTGGGAACGAATGACTGTGCATAATGGGGAAAAGTTCCCACGAGTAGGCAGTTTTAGTCCTGAGGTGTTACAAAATTTAAAGAAAAGGATATGTCTAATAACATCTGCAAAACAGAGGATTAGGCATTATGATTGTTTACAGTTATGGCAACGGGAAGGTGAGATACAAGGAGGATTAGCTTACACAGCTGACTCTCACTTTGGTAAGACAGTTATGGCAACAGGAGAACAAATGGCTGCAGAGAATGGCACACTGGTATATGATAATTGTGCACTTAGCAACTGTATTAATAATGATAAGAATAAATGTAATAATAATAGAAGTAAAACTGATAAATGTACAAATTCTAACCCGTGCAAGTTGCACCCCATGTTAAACTTCCCTCAGGATTACAAGCAAGAAAGTGAGCCCAGCACGATGTCTGCACCTTTTCCAGCAGCCATCATACAAGACATCCAGGTGGACACGGCCCAATCGGTAAAGGCAGTAGTCAAACCCCCTAACGGAGGGTCAGGTGAGGTTGTGTCCACAGGTAAGTACGGTATTGTATGTCATACACAGACAAATGCACCTCATAAAGTAGTAGTTTATGTATTAATGGATGGTTTAAAGGAAGTGTTGAGAACAAGGGTACAGACCACCCAACCATGTTGGCGAGGTTTGTCGGTGGCTACTTTGAGAGAGGCCGCTATTGATCATGATCGGAACATCACGAGACACAGGGAGTCACAGGAGGGTAAGAAGCCCCAGACCCCTGTGGGTAAGTCGAATGTGATAAGATGTTATAGCTGCCAGAAGGAAGGTCATTATGCATGAGATTGTATGTTTAAAGATCTACAGAAGGTATATAAACCCCCTAGACAACAACATAACCGTGGTATCCAAGGAATCAGGGAAGCACAGGGAGAGCGGTCAATGGTGATGAGCATCCAAACACTAGAGGAGGCATCAAATCGACCGAAACCCCAGGCCACTGGCACATGGAGGAAGCCAAGGGTTTGTTAACTTTGTAAAAGAGAAGGGCATTATGCCAGCAACTGTAACAGCCCACATAAAGTCAGACCCCCTAGACAAGAACACGAGCAAAGTCATGACACACGAAATTGTAATCAGGTACCATATATGTAAAACTTTGAGCTACACCTATAATTTGCAACCAGGATAGTTGGTCATTAGCCTTGATAGTAAGCCTGAGGTTACAGTCAATGTAATTGGGAGGTCATTCCTTGAAGACACAGGGACGGCCGGGTAAGCTTTGTAATTTATCTGTAAATGTTTATTTTTCCCATCTCTGATGTTCACCACGACAGCTCCAACGTCACATGACTACTTGGTATTTTCAGAGGTCTACCCAACCCCAGTATGTCCTACCAGCATCGTTGTGTCCTGGCCAGGCACAAAAGGGTGGAGTGTGGAAATACTGGTGGGGGAGACTGTGCAAAGATACCAATGGATGTGTTGATGTGACAGCCTGATGGTGAACGGAAGATCTGATAATGTTTTTTTTTGTTGTGTCTTATGTAACATATATATATTGTTCTCTCTCTCTTTAGTTTTTTCTCATGTTTTCATGCTTTACAGATGGTATGTCACACATCAGTTAGACAAATGGTAATGCAAGATTTATTCTCCTTACAGAAAGATCGCTGAGTCGGAAAGAATATTGCATCACCGGAATGTTCGTTTGGAAGACTGAAAGACAGCACCTTTGAGATGACGACAGAGCAAGAAGAACAACAAGACTAGAAGACAAGAAAAAAAAAAAGAAAAAAATCATCGTAACATTTTTCTTTCCCCTCAATTATTTTCTGTACCCCCATTACAAATTTCTCTTTCTCCTCCTGTAAGATGGACTCGCCCCAAGAGACTGCAGTCCGTGTTTTCCTGTTGACCCTGTTGTTGACCAGAGCAGTCTGTTTCGGTGAGAGTACCAGTGAGGTCGAGAAAGGATCTGGAATGGGTTCTGATGATCAGGATGGATTCGTAGAATTCCAATAGCAACATAATCACCGAGCAAAGGCGAGTACCAGAAAACGATCTAGTAGCCATGTTATTGATAGACATTGTGAAGGATTGTTAGCTGAAGAGAACTGCATCTGTAGGCATTGTGACAGTATAGTTGAGGATGGGTGCATCAAGAAATGTCAGTCCAGTTTTAATATCCACATGGACCGGCATCCATTGAGTGACTATCACTCCTTAGTGGGTAAAGTGTTAAACCAGACAGACTGTTGGGTGTGCTCTCAAGTACCTCAAGGTCATAACAAATCAGGACTAGTACCATTCCCTTTAACGACAGGAGAGGTACTTGAGTTAAGTGGTGGGAGGCCGGTGGACAAGAGGTTTAATATCTCTAGTCCTCCTAGTTTGAAGCTCCACCAATATCATGTAGATAGGTCCTTAGTATGCTTTAACATTTCCAATCCCCGAAAGCCAGGAAATTGGGAAGTGTCATGGAGTAATCAAACCATGACATTTTCACATAGAGCCGATAGAATGCCCATAGATTCAGAACTTATACGCCAGATAGCCAACAGTGGAAAATATTTCCAGTATAGGTACACCCTAGGAAATAGGATCATGCGAGTTGGAGAAGTATCACCAGGATACTGTGCACATATCGTACAACCGGATACGTGTACTAGACAGATGGGAGAATTAGGGTTAGGAGATTTCACATGGAAAGTTTGTAACATGGTTATGTCATACTCCGTCCCATATGTTCTCCCCGATTATGCATATTTCATATGCGGGAGGAAGGCGTATAAGTGGCTTGCCCCAAACTCAGAGGGATTATGTCACATTGGAAAAGTACTGCCTGAAGTAATGACTATATCCCATAACAAAATGAAAGACATTCACCGCGGTGCCCAAGCTCTTTATACTCACACTCATTACGAGCACGTCGTTAAAAGGCACCTGATAGAGAGGACAGAGCATCCGGCCTCTGATCTGATCCATGAATCCACCGGGATTCAATTCCTACTCGCGTTAGATATCACTCGTACCGCCAGAGGAGTGATAAACTTTAGGTATATAAACGCGCTTGCGAACCTGATAGACAATATCACCGAAATGTATGACGACACATTGAGGTATACTGGGAGAGAGCTACAAGCCTACAAAACAGAGCTGGTTCAGCATAGGATGATTCTCAATTACCTCACAGCAGTGACAGGCGGGTATTGTGTTACCCTAGCAACTCAGTATGGTGTAAAGTGCTGCACGTATATTACAAACGGCACTGAGGACCCGACCGAGGTCATAGACCAAAAGATGGATGACATTTTGCAATTGAAGTGGGAGTTCTGAAGGAGACACAACCTTACACTCGCTGCAGTGGGTAATGAGCTGACCGGCTGGGTGTCATGGTTGAACCCACGAAATTGGTTCTCGGGTTTAGGAGAATGGGCCCAAGGCATTATCATGGATGTAGGGAAATTTCTCTTGTGTATTCTGGGAGTCGTCATATTGATTGGTCTGATATTTAGATGCGTTCGGACTTTAATGAAGTGTAAACGTAGTACCAGAGTGATGAGTCTGAGGAGCGAGGACACTGTAATACCAATTGGTTTTAATTTACGACCCAACGATAGAGACAATGTTGTGATGAAAATGTGATTCCACGGTCCGTTTCTTTCACCCGTTTCTCCTTTGTTTTCCTCCGAGGTACAAGGACATCCACTTGTAAGAAGAATTTGACAACCTCTTTTATACAGACCATTGATGAACTGTGTCACAGACACCCAATACTTTAGAGACTGTAATTTTATGGACACTGGAAAAGCTTTTGTTCACCACTTACAGCAAAAGCACCGCGAGACATCAGACAACACGTACATCAGACAAGACATCAACAAGACCCCAATCGGCGACTGTCTACTAAAACTCACATAGTTATATGACTGCATTTATAACGCTTGTTTCTTATCTTCATCTCTACAACCCCCAGGTAGTATCCCACATAGTCGACAGGTGATTCTCACATATTAGCATCCACATACTCTCCCCCTTCATGTATCATCAACTAATGTGCACCCCATTTGTTGCAACCAAAAGCCGAAAAGAGCTCGGTAGAGTTTGACAGCCCATCCACAGACCCTTAATACGGGATAAGAAGGATTCAAATGTATACTTCGCAATACCTCGAAGCTTGATTTAGAACACGTACGGCACAATGATACATGACCCCTCAGACATGGATTCATACACACATGCTTTACTATCTCACTAGGTCATATCTTTCCCACCTTCTCCTCTCCTCCCTTTACCCAATCATAAAAAGGTATTAACATGATGACATATATTTTTCTGTTTGAATTGTTTAGGAAGTGGCAGTTATTGGTGACTGCCAAAGGGTGGACTGTCAAAGTCGAAAAATATCGTTATTCTCATCGCCATGTACTAACCCCAATGCACATGCCCGCTGCTCGTGCACTGACTCCCCCGTGCGTACGCATCCCCTCAGGTTGCGTAAGGGACGCTCCGACGTCGCCTGCGCGTGGGGATGTGCATTTACGGTAGAGTTTGTGTGCGACTAGCGAGCGACTCGATCGCTACATATTTAACAAATATAATGTGTTTTGTAGATATTAATTCCCCTTAACAATATCAGCAAGTATGGTAAGTTTAAAACTTCTTGGACCGGAGAGATTCCTCTTTACATGCTAGGAAGGCTCAGACAAAGGTTGGAAGGTAGTGTTTAGTATCCAACTGTAGGGTATTAAAAGGGTATTATGCCTATGATAGTTAGGAAAGATTCGCATATTCCTACGCATAGTTATGCGCAGAAGTAGAAAATAAGATTAATTGTATTCCGAATAAATTACACATAAGTGCAGGGTAGGTGAATGGAATTCAGTCATTTCTTTCCCACAGACTGAATACAATAGCCTTATTTACACTAAGCTTTGAGATTCTATGAAGAGGGCTTACACCTTTGTTTATGAATAGGACCAGGTTTCTCTCCAGAATAATGAGGGCTAAGTTGTCAATTGTCTCAACTGAAGGAGGGGACAGTGGGGTGAACAAAGCCCAGAGACAGAGTTTGTTTGGAAGATCCAAAACAATAGCTTTCCACAATATAACCAGACAAAGAGGAATTTAGAATACTAACAAGTCCTAGCCATCGCCCACTTCTTGAACTAACCAATGATCCCCGGTGCAGTACATGTCCCACCCCCTAACCAATGGAAAGAGAGCACACAGTATCTATTGTATTATGTCTTGAGCTAGTGAATAAATATAGCTTGCAATAGGTTTGGTCACACAAGACTCTGCAAGGCTTTCTTTTTGATAAGCTGAGGACTGAATTCAGGTTGCTCCGGCGAAGTCATTCCCACGTGTGTAAGTTTCCCTGTGACCATTTTGTTCTCCTTCTGTGTTAGCCATTTACTCTCTCTCTCTCTGTTATTGTTTGCGATTGTGCCGCTATTGTATATTCATGTCTAGTTATTCTGTTTAGATATTAATGTTAGTTTTGTAGTGTATAAGCTGTTAACTGTACTTTTTCCCTTTTTACTTACTAATATCATCTAGTAAAGGTGTTGGAACCTTAGCAAGGAGTGTGTGTTTTACTAGTTACTATATAGGGTTTCTGAGTGTCTTAATCGCTCCAACAGCTTTCATATGATAAGGGTTAATCAGCATTACATTGTGGTAATATTACAGTAACAAGGTTTTACAGTATAAGCATATCCTTTCAGTGTGTTGCTAGCAAGGTTTACTGAGTGTCATTCTGTGAGCGTCTGCGCCGCTCGTGTTCTCGTGGGCACAGCGTCTGCTACGCTATAAGCGTACCATTACGGTACTTCATACGCCAATTGCGTACTGAGTCTGGTACAAATATATAGTGAATGTTATAAGGTAAAGAGTAGGCTTTATCAGTGTAGATCTGTATGTGTGAATACACTATGTATGTGTGTGTGTGTAGATCTATATATCTGTATGCACGGGTTCGGTATGAATTACTGGTGGTTGGGATGCCGGCCGTCAGTATACAGACAGCGGCATCCCGGCCACCAGTATGCTGGCAGCAGGACGAGCGCAAGAAAGCCCCTTGCGGGCTCACTGCGCCCGACACATTGCAGGCATGGTGGTTCGCTGCGCTCACCACAGGTTATATTTTCTCTCTGAGGGTGTCATGGACACAGAGGGAGAATAGCCGGTGGCGCCAGTATTCCGGCGGCGGGATTTCATGGCTAGTCGGGATTCCAGCATCGGCATTGTGACCGCCGGGATCCCGACTAGCAGTATTGTATCGCTTTCCGTGTGCACTATGTGGTGTGTGTAGATCTATATATATGTGTATGCACTATGTATGTGTAGCGCTATATGTGAGTCTTGCTAGAATGCACTCTGCTACAAAAATTCCACCAACGACCGGCTCCAAGCTTGTGCAAAAACAACAAATACCTTTTATTCAGGTAGCTCAAAAACAAAGATATACATAAAACAAAGATCACAGTCTTTAGTATAAACTACCAGGGAGGTTAGGCCCTGCCTCACTCCCTCTTACTTAATAAGGAACCGTTCAGGTCCCGGCATCCTGACACTAGTGACCCAGCCCTCCAGATCCCACTGTCCCTAGCAGGCCTATCACCTGACACTAACTGCCTTCAGGAGCCCTGACTAATGGGAGAGACTCTGCTTTAAACCCAGCAGCCAGGTGCTGGCTGATGAAGCAGCTTCTTGGGCTAAGAAGCCTATAAGACCTGGTCTGGGCCCAATGGATGGGAACCCGGTCCATCCACACTTCCCACCTACACCCAGGACCCTTTTTGTAGCTTACAGGTGACAAAGTACCTCACCTGCCACATACCCTTTCCCTCTGCTTTTCGTGGCTCAGAAAAGCAGCATGTGACATTGGCAAGGTTTCACCTTCGCCAATTATTTTGGGCTGACAAATCTTTGGGACATAACTTGGGCCCATACACCTGGGCCCCAAGTTCCTCTACCAAGTAAACATCCGAGGCCCTTTTAACTGGCCTTGGAAGCTATTTCCATTAAAGGTTGGTGGCACCGACTCCACTGTGCCACCTTCCCTTTCCCTCCACTTTGGCATAGTGGCCAAAGTGCTCATTTTATTGGACAACTTCCCGTTGCCCACTAAACTTTCCCTCCTCTTCACCTTTCCACCTTTAGGGATGTTTCCCTTATCGGGCTCGGATTTACTGGCTACTGAGGAAGTCGCTTCATTCTTGTCTGGGTGTTTGTGACACCTGACCTTAACCAACTCTGGACTAGGGAAGGTTTTTAAGTTCACTCTGGGCCTAGTAGTCGCCCCGGCCCTCACTGGTCTTGGCCTATATGGACAATTCCACCTTTTATAGCCAAGCTCTTGGCACTGGTAACACCTAGTCTCTGCCCTGACTTTAATTGTTCTGAGGTCATGGTCCAACTTTGCCCCCACCCTTTCCCTCAGAGTGAGGCACTGGTCCCGAGTCTCAGAAAGTCCTTTAATTTGTTGAACTTTTAGTGCTTCCTTCAGTCTTTCCAGCTTTGATAACATTTCCTTCATTAACGTGACTGCTTCGTCCTCCGATCTCCCATCTTTGTCCCTAGTCACCGACTCCTGCCGTTCTATGACTGGCACATAACCCATTTTGAGTCTCTTGTCCAGGTCTCTTATTCGACTGTGTAGTTTAGGAATCTCCATCACTGGTTCTTTTACCTGGCTGCTACTTATGGCCAGGTTTTGGAACTCCCCCCACAAGTTTTCCAGCTCTCGTGTCTCATATAGAGAACTCTCCCTGGGTAGAGCAACCTCAGAAATGGGACTCCGATTCCTCGGAGACAGGTTCTTGCTCCTTACTTAGTGTGTCCTTTATGAACTGTCCCAGTTCAGCACTTGGATCTTGAGCCTCGTGGTGGATCATGCCGGGGTACAACAACCCCAAGATCGAAATCTTGCACCTTATCCTCCTCATACACGAGGGGAACACCTTCAGAAGCAGATTCCTGGATGACTTCGGAAGTGGACTCCTGTATTGCAACTAGCTTAGCCATGACTAGCTCACGTAGGCGACACACCTCCAAAGGTACGGTCTTTGTCTGTGATTCGTCAGAGAAAGTCTCCATGTGTACTGGATATCCAGAACCGGGGGCTTCTGAACCTGTGATGTCCCATCAGGGATTAACTTCTGAACATACATCGTGTCAACAGGAGAAAGATCCTGGGTTTCCAATACCTCAACAGAAACAATCTCCAGCTCAGATAAGACTTCCTGTTCTAGGATAGGCTCTTGAGTAGTCATCAAATTGCTATCTGTCCAGGTAGATTCCTGGGGTTCATCATTCTGCCACAGATCCAACAGATTAGAGGATTCTTGTTTTGGAGGTGGATGATCACTTGACATCGAGTAAACCTCTCCCAGCTCCATACCCGCTTCCTCCTCACACTCTGTCAACTGAGGAGCAGCCGGGAAACCCACATCCTCATCTTGTGTCTCCATAAACACATCATCTGTGAGCCCCTGTGGCTGCCATGCTCCATCTTGAACAGGTTCCACTGAACTCAGGGCTTTGTTCCACTCTTCACCCAAGCTATCACGACATTCTTTTTCTGGAGAATGAGGTGGTCCTGCTTCGGAGGAACTTCTCACTGCCATCCTAGAGGTTAACAACAAAACACTGCCATCTGATGTAGCTCTCTTGCTGCTTGAAAAATTCCTGTGGATTTTCTGTGCGCTGGCAATAATGGCTGCAGCTTCCTCCATGCTCTGGAATGGCAATACCAACTGAATGGACATTAGTGCCTGTAAATGCTCTACCTCTGAGGAAGGGCCCTCATTTTCACTTTACAGGCAGATGGCCTTACTAGTGGCATAGCAGGGAGCCTTCCAGGCCATAGGCACTGGCAGCTCTGGCTCAACTTCTGTTCCTTCTGGCTGGAACAGGGAATCCAATATAGCCAGGGCTCACTGCAGTATGGTACCATTCTTCTGCAGCCTGCACCACCGTTGGCATCATTGCCCCCGAAGATGGCATTTCCATTTCGGCTGATAATATCTCTGACCCAACATTCAGCACAATGTCTTCAGCAATTGGTGTAGCTACACCTGTCTCTGAACTGAAGCTAGGCATAGCCAACCGTTTTAGCTTAGAAACCTCCTCCTGAAGCTCCGCCAAGTCTTGCGACCGAGCCTTATTGGCCAGCACCAGACTCCCATATCGTGTCTGGTCACAGGAGATTTCCTCTAATAGTCCTTGGCTATATACTACAAAGTTTTCAGATCTGGATTTAGCCTTTGCAAAGGGTTTCTGCAACTCTGACACCTGGCCTGAGAGCTTGGCAATCTCTTCTCTACTCCTTCCCAATTTAGTCCGAGTCAGACAAAAGAGATTCCTTCTCCAGCTTTTGCGTTAAGGTGTTCACCTGCTCTTGAAGGAAATCACATTTTTCCTTAAGCTCTTCTAGCTCCTGGTCCTTTAATTGGACATTGCTTTCAAGGTCACTTATCGTGTGACACCAAAAAAAAAAGGTTCCATGCTAAAATCTTCCCCAAGATCTGGATTACTCCCCAATAAGCTCTCCACATCACTCTCCAACTGTGGGGCTTTAATAGGGTCACATAAATTCCTGACCTGAGGTGTTAGAGCTGTTACCCCTTTTGTTTTTTTTAGCATGAATTCTGTTTTTGTTACTCATTTGAAGAGACACTTCAGAATATGCTGTATATCTGAAAATCTTTATTCACCCTGTTACCTTTGAAAACTGTAAGTGAAAGGGAAAATAAAAAATATTTTTTTCTTTTTAGCACAGATTAAGCTTTTAACAAAGCACTGAAAGGTAGCATGTACATAGTGGTCCCAAATACCTTACACTGGTAGTGCAAATAAATAACTTCTCCCTTCAGGCTCTTAAAACTAGAACTCAGGGATTGCTGGGACATATAGTGCCACAAAATTTCTCTATATAAATAAAACCACATTTATTAAAAGTTTTAACTTTGCCTGATTGGTCTTAATGAGCTAATTAACAGGGACACCAGACTCCCATTACCAGATTTTGCAGGCACAGGTAAAAATAAGCTTGGGAAAGAAATTCAGTCATAAATTATCAGCTGCTTGCAACCACTTAGAGCAAATCAGCACAGCTACTTTCAATGAATGGTGCAAAGCATTTAAAACAGAACAGGCCATGTACCCTGTTTAACCTCTTTGCTGCCAATGCAAACCTTTGCACCAAAATCAAACACATTCAGTTTAAACAAAACATATTATTTTTACCCCGTGGGGTTGGGTTTAACCACTACTCACAACACCCTTGTTCTGGTACTGATGCACACGAGTTCAGCTTGGTCTGGAGTTCGCTAGTATGTGTGCCGCTACCTTGCTGCTGTTGGGTCCTCTGCCTTGTGTGACATGACTAGCAGAAGGGTCCCTGTTCAGGTGCCATTTGTAACAGGAGTCTTGCTAGAATGCACTCTGCTACAAAAATTCCACCAACGACCGACTCCAGGCTTGTGCAAAAACAACAAATACCTTTTATTCAGGTAGCTCAAAAACAAAGATATAGATAAAACAAAGATCACAGTCTTTAGTATAAACTACCAGGGAGGTTAGGCCCTGCCTTACTCCCTCTTAATAAGGAACCGTTCAGGTCCCGGCATCCTGACACTAGTGGCCCAGCCCTCCGGATCCAACTGTCCCTAGCAGGCCTATCACCTGACACTAACTGCCTTCAGGAGCCCTGACTCATGGGAGAGACTCTGCTTTAAACCCAGCAGCCAGGTGCTGGCTGATGAAGCAGCTTCTTGGGCTAAGCCTATAAGACCTGGTCTGGGCCCAATGGATGGGAACCCGGTCCATCCACACTTCCCACCTACCCCCAGGACCCTTTTTGTAGCTTACAGATGGCAAAGTACCTCTCCTGCCACAGTGTGTATACACAGTGGCAGTTCTAGACAAGGGCAAACAGGGAGTTGTGTCCTGAGGGCACATCTTCAGTCACGCTGCCAGTGCCCACCCATCTGCCACCAGACTGCAGGCTATTAAGCGAGTCATAGCCATGACTGGAGCTGCTCAGGAAGTCACTGGAGAGATGTAAGTAACCGGACACAGGGGTGAGGGAGTGGGGTAGGATGTACTCGTATAGCAGGGTGAGTCCCGAGCTGAGCCCCGCAGTAGTTGTCTCTGGTGATGCTGACTGGATGTTCACGCGGTATTGCAGGGGGGGGGGGGGAGGAGAAGCAGGCAGGCCACTGGTTGCCTACATGGTCAGATGGAACACACACACGCTCTTGTTCTCTCTCTCTCTGTCCCCGACACCCTCTCACGCCTGCTTGTAAGATGTAAGGTCTCTACCCGGCATAATGTGTATAAATGGTATCAGTTCTTATCGATAGGTGATGTTTTAATAACTAAATCTCCTGTCTTTTCTCCACCAAAACACCTCAAATCATGACATGACCACCACCATGTTTAACTGTGTGACTTATACAATTATGTAAAACACATTCTCCGACCATTCTTCGAACATACTGACATCTTCTGGTTCCAAAAAGTTCAAATTTAAACTTGTCAGTCCAAAATACTTTTTTTCCACTGATCCAGTGTCCAATACCAGTGTTCTTTAGCCCATCAAAGACCTCAATAATGGTTTTCTGCAAGCTATGCAACCATTTAGACCTACATTACCCAGACGTCTTTTAACTGTATCAACTGATACTGAAGATTCTCTAATTTTATTTAGTTCTTCTTTGTTTGCAGTTGCTGGGAGTCTTCGGTTTCACTGACTCATGATAATGTATTTATCTTCCTATTTTGATGTAGACCTGGATCACCCAGAACGTTTTTTAGTCAACTTTGTACCTGTTTCTTTGTATTGAGGTAATGTATATGTTACACTGGACTGTGGAATTTTGAATATATCAGCAATTTGTCGATGAGTATAGCCTTCTTCAGAAAGAGTTTGAATGTTGCCACACAATTCAAGTGAATATTTGTGTCTTTTCTTCATTTTAGAAAAAGTTATGGTTATTGTTATTGATTTTAACACTGTAAAAAAGGAAATTAAAATTATAAAAGTAAGATATAAACTATTCAATTAATAAAAATATATTTTATATTAAAAAATAATCTATATAAATAAATGCAAAAGCCCTCACTCACTCACTGACTCGTCACTAATTCTGTTACTTCCCCATGTTAGGAAGATTAAATTAGCATAGATTCTTCAGGTGGGAAATTGGAAAACGACATAATTAGAATTTTAATAAAACCTTTCCTAAGTGGAAGAAAAGGGAGTTGACATAATGGCGTCACTACCGATGCATGGCTTGCGTTGCGTGAACGATAACGCCCAAACGAACAATCGGATCAAAATTTAGATTGCTCCTCTTGTGTGCAGAATGTAATAAACTCCAAAATGGTCCTGTTACTTTTTACCGTATCTGCTACAGGTGCTCCTCGGGTAACACCAAGAAGCATGGATTAATATTTACTTACAATAAGACGTCTCAAATTTACAGCTGTATAGATTTACAACATTTTTTACACTCATTTATATTTACAACCCCAAAAATCAGAAACTCCTGTGCAAAGAATGGGTAGTACCGCTAGTATTGAATAAAATTAATCAACATACATACCAGATTTATTAATGACCAGCTCTAAATTATCTACTTTAGCATATCAATAAACTCGTGGGACTGCAAAGGAAATTAAATACGCTTGTGTTTACAAATAATATAGTAAATTAGGTATAGTACATTTGAAGTGAAGTCCTAAAGTCTTGTTTACAATCATGATAATGATTTTAGGGAGCAAATAAAGTTTTTATTTATTAAGATAGAGTAATATAAGTAAATATAAGCCAAAGACTTTGCACTCTATGCATATTAATCCTCTATGGAGGCTGGCAACACACCCCTTTTGAGACTAGGCACACCTCTATGTATGGTCCCCTATCATTGCATTTTCCCAGTGGGCCCTTCATGACTCAGTTTGTCACTGTGCAGGCAGCCACAGCAGAATGGAAAAGCAGCTGCAGGGTCAAGGCTCCCATACTTCAGCAGTACAAAAAAAAGCAATTTGCAGATTCTTAAATTGGAAGATTATCTGTCCAATCTTTCTTGTTGAAATGAAAATTTGATAATGTATAGTATGGGAACAAATGACAAATGACCATTTGCTTCCAAACACTGGAAAACAGACAAAAATGGATATTCAGACAAATTGATTAAATCCATTTTATTTAACCAATTTATCTGCCCAACCAGAAAGATTGGACAGATAATCTTATAGTGTGTATCAATTTTAAGATTATATTCCAGATCTGAAGATCTCCCAATCCACCAAACTGTGCCCATACACTACATATTTTTTTGTTGTTGTGATTTTCAGATTTTTTTCATCCATAGATAGGATCTGAAAGTCATGAAAGTGCCCATACATGAACTCAATGGATGGTCACATGTACAACATTTAAATAAAGGGCTATACTACACCACAAACTATATAGAGACAAAAAGAGATTTTTATTTATTTCTAAAATTGCATGATGTCTTCCTTCCCCAAATCAATAAACAGCCCTGGATATCTGAACCTGGACTGGTAAAAAAAAATGTTGTTGGTTCTCCCTATTTCTCTAACGTCCTAGTGGATGCTGGGGACTCCGTAAGGACCATGGGAAATAGATGGGCTCCGCAGGAGACTGGGCACTCTAAGAAAGAATTAGTACTACTAGTGTGCACTGGCTCCTCCCTCTATGCCCCTCCTCCAGACCTCAGTTAGAATCTGTGCCCGGACGGAGCTGGGTGCATTTTAGTGAGCTCTCCTGAGCTTGCTAATAAGAAAGTATTTTAGTTAGGTTTTTTATTTTCAGAGAGCTTCTGCTTGCAACAGACTCTCTGCTACGTGGGACTGAGGGGAGAGAAGCAAACCTACTAACTGCGGCTAGGTTGCGCTTCTTAGGCTACTGGACACCATTAGCTCCAGAGGGATCGAACACAGGAACTTAACCTTGGTCGTCCGTTCCCGGAGCCGCGCCGCCGTCCCCCTCACAGAGCCAGAAGACAGAAGCCGGCGGGTGAAGACGTCAAAATCGGCGGCAGAAGACTCCTGTCTTCATATGAGGTAGCGCACAGCACTGCAGCTGTGCGCCATTGCTCCCACACTAACCCACACACTCCTGTCACTGTAGGGTGCAGGGCGCAGGGGGGGGCGCCCTGGGCAGCAATTGAGTACCTTCTGGCAAAATAGGGCATATATACAGCTGGGCACTGTATATATGCATGAGCCCCCGCCATTATTTTTACACAAAATCGCGGGACAGAAGCCCGCCGCTGAGGGGGCGGGGCTTCTTCCTCAGCACTCACCAGCGCCATTTTCTCTCCACAGCTCCGCTGAGAGGAAGCTCCCCAGGCTCTCCCCTGCAGACTCACGGTAGAAAGAGGGTAAAAAGAGAGGGGGGGCACATAAATTTGGCGCAATTATCACAAATACAGCAGCTACTGGGTAAACACTAAGTTACTGTGTAATTCCTGGGTTATATAGCGCTGGGGTGTGTGCTGGCATACTCTCTCTCTGTCTCTCCAAAAGGCCTTGTGGGGGTCCTGTCCTCAAATAGAGCATCCCCTGTGTGTGTGGTGTGTCGGTACGATTGTGTCGACATGTTTGACGAGGAAGGCTATGTGGAGGCAGAGCAGGTGCAGATGAATGAGGTGTCTCTGCCGACGGCGCCGACACCTGATTGGATGGATATGTGGAAGGTGTTAAATGATAATGTAAACTCCTTGCATAAAAGGTTGGATAAAGCTGAAGCCTTGGGACAGTCGGGGTCTAAACCCATGCCTGATCCTACAGCGCAGAGGCCGTCAGAGTCTCAGAAGCGCCCACTATCCCAAATTGTTGACACAGATATCGACACGGATTCTGACTCCAGTGTTGATGGCGATGATGCAAAATTGCAGCCTAAAATGGCTAAAGCCATCCGCTACATGATTATGGCAATGAAGGATGTATTGCATATATCAGAGGAAAACCCTGTCCCTGACAAGAGGGTTTATATGTTTGGGGAGAAAAAGCAAGAGGTGACTTTTCCCCCTTCACATGAGTTAAATGAGTTATGTGAAAAAGCGTGGGATTCTCCTGATAGGAAAGTGCTGATTTCCAAAAGGTTACTTATGGCGTACCCTTTCCTGCCAACGGATAGGTTATGCTGGGAATCCTCCCCTAGGGTAGACAAAGCTTTGACACGCTTATCTAAGAAGGTGGCCCTGCCGTCACAGGATACGGCCTCCCTAAAGGATCCTGCGGATAGGAAGCAGGAAGGTATCCTGAAGTCTGTTTATACACATTCAGGTACTCTACTGAGGCCGGCAATTGCGTCGGCCTGGATGTGTAGTGCTGTAGCAGCATGGACAGATACTCTGTCTGAGGAACTCGATACCTTGGACAAGGATACTATTTTACTGACCCTGGGGCATATAAAAGACGCTGTCCTATATATGAGGGATGCCCAGAGGGACATTTGCCTCCTGGGCTCTAGAATAAATGCAATGTCGATTTCTGCCAGAAGGGTCCTGTGGACTCGGCAATGGACAGGTGATGCCGACTCTAAAAAGCACATGGAGGTTTTACCTTATAAGGGTGAGGAATTGTTTGGGGACGGTCTCTCGGACCTAGTTTCCACAGCTACGGCTGGGAAGTAAAATTTTTTGCCATATATTCCCTCACAGCCTAAGAAAGCACTGTATTACCAAATGCAGTCCTTTCGATCACAAAAAGGCAAGAAAGTCAGAGGTGCATCCTTTCTTGCCAGAGGCAGGGGTAGAGGAAAGAAGCTGCACAATACAGCTAGTTCCCAGGAACAGAAGTCCTCCCCGGCTTCCACTAAATCCACCGCATGACGCTGGGGCTCCACAGGTGGAGCCGGAAGCGGTGGGGGCGCGTCTCCGAAATTTCAGCCACCAGTGGGTTCGCTCACAGGTGGATCCCTGGGCTATACAGATTGTCTCTCAGGGATACAAGCTAGAATTCGAAGTGATGCCCCCTCACCGTTACCTCAAATCGGCCCTGCCTGCTTCCCCCATAGAAAGGGAGGTAGTGTTAGCGGCAATTCACAAATTATATCTCCAGCAGGTGGTGGTAAAGGTTCCCCTCCTTCAACAGGGAAGGGGTTACTATTCTACAATGTTTGTGGTACAGAAACCGGACGGTTCGGTCAGACCCATATTGAATTTAAAGTCCCTGAACATTTACCTGAAAAGGTTCAAGTTCAAGATGGAATCGCTCAGAGCGGTCATTGCAAGCCTGGAAGAGGGGTATTTTATGGTGTCTCTGGACATAAAGGATGCTTACCTGCATGTCCCCATTTATCCACCTCATCAGGAGTACCTCAGATTTGTGGTACAGGACTGTCATTATCAATTCCAGACGTTGCCGTTTGGTCTGTCCACGGCACCGAGAATATTTACCAAGGTAATGGCGGAAATGATGGTGCTCCTTCGAAAGCAAGGAGTCACAATTATCCCATACTTGGACGATCTCCTCATAAAGGCGAGGTCCAGAGAGCAGTTGCTGATCAGCGTAGCACACTCTCAGGAAGTGTTGCAACAGCACGGCTGGATTCTGAATATTCCAAAGTCGTAGCTGATTCCTACGACGCGTCTGCCCTTCCTGGGCATGATTCTGGACACGGACCAGAAGAAGGTGTTTCTCCCGGCGGAGAAGGCTCAGGAGCTCGTGACTCTGGTCAGAGACCTCTTAAAACCAAAACAGGTGTCGGTGCATCACTGCACGCAAGTCCTGGGAAAGATGGTGGCGTCATACGAAGCCATTACCTTCGGCAGGTTCCATGCGAGGACCTTTCAGTGGGATCTGTTGGACAAGTGGTCCGGATCGCATCTTCAGATGCATCGGCTGATCACCCTATCCCCCAGGGCCAGGGTGTCTCTTCTGTGGTGGCTGCAGAGTGCTCACCTTCTCGAGGGCCGCAGGTTCGGCATACAGGACTGGGTCCTGGTGACCACGGATGCGAGCCTCCGAGGATGGGGGGCAGTCACTCAGGGAAGAAACTTCCAAGGGCTGTGGTCAAGTCAGGAGGCTTGTCTGCACATCAATATCCTGGAACTAAGGGCCATATACAACGCCCTGAGTCAAGCGGAGCCTCTGCTTCGCAACCGAACGGTGCTGATTCAGTCAGACAACATCACCGCAGTGGCTCATGTAAACCGCCAGGGCGGCACAAGAAGCAGGGTGGCGATGGCGGAAGCCACCAGAATTCTTCGTTGGGCGGAGAATCACGTGCAAGCACTGTCAGCAGTGTTCATTCCGGGAGTGGACAACTGGGAAGCAGACTTCCTCAGCAGGCACGACCTCCACCCGGGAGAGTGGGGACTTCATCAAGAAGTCTTCACACAGATTACAAATCGATGGGAACTGCCACAGGTGGACATGATGGCATCCCGCCTCAACAAAAAGCTACAAATGTATTGCGCCAGGTCAAGAGACCCTCAGACGATAGCTGTGGACGCACTAGTAACACCGTGGGTGTTCCAGTCGGTCTATGTGTTTCCTCCTCTTTCTCTCATACCCAAGGTGCTGAGAATCGTAAGAAGAAGAGGAGTGAGAACAATACTCATTGTTCCGGATTGGCCAAGAAGGACTTGGCACCCGGAACTGCAAGAAATGCTCACAGAGGACCCATGGCCTCTGCCTCTCAGACAGGATCTGTTGCAACAGGGGCCCTGTCTGTTGCAAGACTTACTGCGGCTGCGTTTGACGGCATGGCGGTTGAAGGCCGGATCCTAGCGGAAAAAGGCATTCCGGATGAAGTTATTCCTACGCTAATAAAGGCTAGGAAGGACGTGACAGCAAAACATTATCACCGTATATGGTGAAAATATGTTGCTTGGTGTGAGGCCAGGAAGGCCCCTACAGAGGAATTCCAGCTGGGCCGGTTCCTGCACTTCCTACAGTCAGGAGTGACTATGGGCTTAAAATTAGGGTCCATAAAGGTCCAGATTTCGGCCCTATCCATTTTCTTTCAAAAAGAACTGGCTTCACTTCCTGAGGTTCAGACGTTTGTTAAGGGAGTGCTGCATATTCAGCCCCCTTTTGTGCCACCAGTGACACCTTGGGATCTTAACGTGGTGTTGAGTTTCCTGAAATCTCACTGGTTTGAGCGACTTAAGACCGTGGAGCTAAAGTATCTCACGTGGAAAGTGGTCATGCTTTTGGCCTTAGCTTCGGCTAGGCGTGTGTCAGAATTGGCGGCTTTGTCATGTAAAAGCCCCTATCTGGTTTTCCATATGGACAGGGCAGAATTACGGACTCGTCCGCAATTTCTGCCGAAGGTGGTGTCATCTTTTCATTTGAACCAACCTATTGTGGTGCCTGCGGCTACTCGTGACTTGGAGGATTCCAAGTTACTTGATGTAGTCAGGGCTTTGAAGATTTATGTAGCCAGAACGGCTGGAGTCAGGAAAACTGACTCGCTGTTTATCCTGTATGCATCCAACAAGCTGGGTGCTCCTGCTTCAAAGCAAACTATTGCTCGCTGGATCTGTAACACGATTCAGCAGGCTCATTCTGCGGCTGGATTGCCACATCCAAAATCAGTAAAAGCCCATTCCACAAGGAAAGTGGGCTCTTCTTGGGCGGCTGCCCGAGGGGTCTCGGCATTACAGCTTTGCCGAGCAGCTACTTGGTCGGATTCAAACACTTTTGCAAAATTCTACAAGTTTGATACCCTGGCTGAGGAGGTTGTTTGCCCATTCGGTGCTGCAGAGTCATCCGCACTCTTCCGCCCGTTTGGGAGCTTTGGTATAATCCCCATGGTCCTTACGGAGTCCCCAGCATCCACTAGGACGTTAGAGAAAATAAGATTTTACTCACCGGTAAATCTATTTCTCGTAGTCCGTAGTGGATGCTGGGCGCCCGTCCCAAGTGCAGACTTTTTCTGCAATACGTGTATATAGTTATTGCTTAATAAAGGGTTATGTTATGTTGGCATCCGTTGTTTGATGCTCTGTTGTTGTTCATACTGTTAACAGGGTATGTTATCACAAGTTATACGGTGTGATTGGTGTGGCTGGTATGAGTCTTACCCTGGATTCCAAAATCCTTTCCTTGTAATGTCAGCTCTTCCGGGCACAGTTTCCTTAACTAAGGTCTGGAGGAGGGGCATAGAGGGAGGAGCCAGTGCACACCAGTAGTACTAATTCTTTCTTAGAGTGCCCAGTCTCCTGTGGAGCCCGTCTATTCCCCATGGTCCTTACGGAGTCCCCAGCATCCATTACGGACTACGAAAAATAGATTTACCGGTGATTAAAATCTTATTTTTCCTATAACCATCACCAGGCTGAACCAACTGGGGGGAGAATGCAATAGCATGGGGACACACAGCTTGGTGGAATTCCTTGGAATGTGGGGACCCCAAAAAAAATAAGGACCACCTCCCAAGCAACAACCAGGACTATGCCCTGCACCCCTAGCGGCAGTGGGTGCAGGGTAATATTGTTTTTTACAGGCAGTCGACAGGACCCAGCAGATTGGCCTCGGCATGCTGGCACTTGGAGAACCACAACTGCCAGTGTGCCTGAACATTAAGAGCCTGCTGGCATCTGTAGTCACCTGTAAAGAAATCTAAAAAAAATCAACAGGACATCGAATATTGTAATAATTTATTGGTCAGCACATTCACCTGGAGGGCAGTGGCCTTTAAGCTCTTTTGTGTTACAGCCACCTCCCTAGGACTTGTGGTGACTTATTTGATCATCACTTGGGTGGCAGCGGCCTGTAAGCTCTGTTGAATGGCTGCCGACTCCCCAGGGCTTGTGGCATCAGTGTCAGCATCTTCTTAAATCTTTACCTGGGGAGTGTTGGCCTGTAAGTTCTTTTGCATATCAACAGCCTCCCCAGGGTTTGCAGCTTCAGTGGCAGTGTCTTCTTCCATCTTCACCTGGGGGCTGCGACCTGTAAGCTCATTTGCCCACCAGGACTTCCTCCAGTGTTTATAATTTTCGGAGGGTAATAGAGAGTTAGCATATTAAATATGGGTGGGGCCGTTATTGAGGATCTCACTCAGTGCATGTTGTGCATGATGTATGCGCACCTGGCTCAACAGTCCAAGTGTGGGTACACCTGTGCGAGTTTATGGACATACTGTGTCTCCCTTACCAAATCCCATGCAGCTTACACTTCACTAGGCAAGCGATTCCCGGACTGTACAGGGACATTAAGGAAAGTGTCCTCAGTGTCCTCAAAAATGCGGTTGTACACACTGTCCACTTAACCACGAACATGTGGACAAGTGGAGCAGGGCAAACTAAGGACTACATGACTGTGACAACCCACTGGGTAGATGTATTGCCTTCCGCAGCAACAACAGCAGTGGCAGCAGCATCTCACAAACGCCATCTGGTTCCCAGGCTACGCTGTGTATCACCGGTTTCCGTAAGAGGCACACCTCTGAGAACCTCTTACAGAAACTGAGGGACATCATCACACAATGGCTTACCCCACTTAGACTCTCCTGGGGATTTGTGATATCTGACAATGCCACCAATATTGTGTGAGCATTAGATCTGGGCAAATTCCAGCACGTCCCATGTTTTGCTCACACAATTAATTTGGTGGTGCAGAATGTTTTTGAAAAAAAGACAGGGGCGTGCAGAAGATGCTGTTGGTGGGCCACTTTCGACATTCAGAGACTGCGTACCGAAGACTGGAGCGCCAGCAAACACTCTTGAACCTGCCTTGCCTTTACCTGAAGCAAGAGGTAGTAACGAGGTGGAATTCAACCCTCTATATGCTTCAGAGGATGGAGGAGCAGCAAAAGGCCAATCAAGCCTATACATTCACCTATGACATAGGCAAAGGAGGGGTAATGCACCTGATTCAAGCGCAGTGGAGAATGGTTTCCGTGTTTTGCAAGGTTCTCCAACCCTTCGAACTTGCCACGCGTGAACTCATTCCCCTCATCAGGCTTTTGCAGAAGCAGCTGGAGAAATTGAAAGAGGACCTAAAATGGAGCAATTCCGCTAAGTATGTGTGACTTGTGGATGGAGCCCTTCATTTGCTTTGCCAGGATTCAAGAGTATTCACTCTGTTGAAATCAGATCACTGCATTTTGCCCACCGTACTCGATCCAAGGTTTAAAACCTACGTTGTATCTCTCTTTCCGGTGGACACAAGTCTGCAGAGGTGTAAAGACCTGCTGGTGAGAAAATTGTCAGCTTAAATGGAACGTGACACACGTCAACAGCTCCTCCTTCATATTCTCCCGCAACTGGGGCTGCTAGGAAAAGAATAAAACTTCCTAGCTGACCCGCTGGCGGCGATGCAGGGCAGTCAGGAGCAAGTTTTAACATCTGGTCCGCACTGAAGGAGCTGCCAACAATTACTGACATGTCTGCTGTCACTGCATATGATGCTGTCACCGTTGAAAGAATGGTGGAGGATTATATCGTTGACAGCATCCAAGTAGGCATGTCAGACAATTAGAAAAGTAAAAGAATATGTAAGTGCGCAGTCAGCAGCAGCTGGTATGGGGATGGTCAGATCCCAGAATATAATAGAATAAAAAACACAAGTACCAGCGCTGGCTGTAAGAATTATATAAGGACGGTTTGCTGAATAAAATGTCAATTTATTAAATCATTTAAAAAGACAGGTGTGAAATCCTGTTATTGATCTAAATAACACTTAAAATATAAAGTATAATAGTGCCCACTGGGTATAGTCACTTATACATCCACTTTCCTTTGGGACATATACAGATTTACACGGCTAGGACAGTCTCCAAAGTGGCAATCACTGTAGCAGCAGATAATTACCGGTTTCCACAGATGAGATGTTTAATGGCATCAGCTTTAGGAAGGGTCCATTGCTAGCTGTTTGTGTGGATCCGGTTCTTTATCCTTGGGGAATGAATCCCAGTGATAGGAGCAAAGTCCAAATGAATGCCGAGAATGTCAGAGTCCCAATGTGTCGTGGAGTGGTGCCCAGGTGGGGTATAGGGCTCAACGCGTTTCGCTGGCAACAAGGTGATCCAGCTTCCTCAGGAGCATAAATACACTGTATATTGGGTCTCTATTTATACCCTGCTTCATTAATTGATCAAAAACACCTGTCTGGTGCTTAATTAAAAATGTTGCAAACCGTCACAAAATATAATTATAATCATATCCTTATTTGCACAGAGATCTGCTGTTATATATAAAGCAAATCCCACCTCAAAACGAGCATTAGTATTTAATTTATACATAGAATTACATTTGAATGAAACCGGTCACGTGACCTGAAAAGACACGTGATCGGGAGTCTAGGTAGTCCTATTGGTCCGATATAACATGTGGTTTTAGTCACATGATCGGAGACTCAGTCATCCCCTTCTCAGAGGACACTGTTCACAGTTTACATGCTCAGAGAAACCTCTCCAGTCACGTGACCCCGAGTCTCCGATCACGTGACCGTGTTATCATTGGTTCACAAACGTCACATGGTTTTGGTGATCTCATAGGAGAAAAATCCCCTTCATGGAGAGTACTGTCTAGTCTTTTCAGTACTACTAATTAGTTACATATCACGCAAATAGTATGGCTTTAATTGGCAACAGAGATACATTGTGTACAAGTTAGATAGAAAAGATGTAAAGTATATATGAGAGAGGGAGAACGCACTGGAATCATTATATAATATTTGTCAAGTTTTCCTTGCAGTGATTCGGTACAGGATGTTTCTTATTTAGAGCTAGTCACTGTAACTAATAATACATATGAACAGAGTTTCTTTGTATACTTGTCAATATATTATAAATAATATTATAAATAGTAAACAAACATAGTTAAAACAAATTAAAACCAATAACACAAAAACGAGAATAGAGAATGAAAAAATAATGATAATAAAAAAAATATATATAATAATAAATTTAAAACACATTTTGAATGTAATTGTAGTTCTATAAGATTTAATTACCACTAATATATATGTGTGTATATAACACACATACCTGCATCTGTAAACACAGCTACGCCTTAAGACATAATATACCTTGAATAGGTATACCCACAGATAATTTAATTAAATTTGATTTGTACCACTGGTTACATGTGAGGGTGCTCAATTATTAATTAGACCTTTATGGTACACATTTTTTCATAAGGGATTTGTCATTTGTTATTAAATAGATATATATACATGTGTGTATACCCTCCAGAACGGGAGTTGATTTAGATTTAAGTTTACAATTTTTGGCTTTTAGATCTTCCCAAGGAAACCTGTAGAGTCTATAGGACCTATACATTCTAATGATGTGCATAAGGAGAGGAGAGAGGGAACCATAGAACAAGGGTAAATATAAGAGCTCCAGACTAGAGGACCGAATTTAATTCAATTGCTTCATTCAGTCCATCTGGATGTAAAGAGTTAAACTTTAACATCCAGAAGACTTCCCTCCGACAGAGTTTATTAAATCGGTCTCCTCCTCTATCCGTAGGGGCGATATGTTCAAGACATTTTATCGAAAGACAAGCAGGATTGTTATTATGTTCATTGTAATAATGTCGTGATACACTGTGAGCCATGTATTTGCGTATTATGTTCCGTCGATGTTCCATAAATCGCGTGTGTAATGGTCTTGTGGTTCGGCCCACATAATTTAGACCGCATCCGCATGTCAACAAGTATATCACGAAATTTGAATTACAATTTAAAAAGGATCTCAATAGGTATTTTTCATTAGACGGTGGAATGGAAATAGAAGTAGTTTTGCGTTCCATGTGTTGACACATTGTGCATCCATTTTTTCCACACCTATGGAAACCCAAAGGTTTCTTTGTCAACCAGTTTGAGTCATTTTTGTTTGTATTTTTCTCTATTGTTGGGGTTTTGAAGAAACTGGGAGCCAGTATAGTCTTTAAAGCTCTGTTTTTTCTATAAATCACTTGAGGTTTATTTGGTAGGAGGTTCCCAAGAATGTTATCATGTTTCAGAACTCTATAGTTTCTTTCAATTATTGTCTTGATCTCTTTTGCACAGTTATTATATTTACAGATAAAGGCCATCTCTCTCTCTTTTCTGTCATATTTTTCCATCTTATTTGGGGAGGAGGGGCGTAACAAATCTTGTCTATTCATGTCTAGGACCTCTTCTAATGCTTTTTTCAGAAGATTTGGTGGATAGTCTCTATTTCTAAAAGATTCCAGAAGTTCCTCGGCTTGTATTTTGAAAGTCTCTATATCAGAACAGTTGCGTCTCAGACGCATTAGTTGTCCCTTCGGTATGTTATCTTTCCAAGGTGTGTAGTGGGCACTTCTATAGTGTAGGTATGAGTTAGTGTTAACTGGCTTGACAAAATTGGATGTGGTTATTTGGTTATCTTGTATCTGGAGGGTCACATCCAAAAAGTTCATGCGGCTCCTATCATAGGTGTAAGTGAAAGTGAGATTATGTGAATTAGATTGGAGACTGGTAACAAAAGAAGAGGCAGAAATAGAATCCCCATCCCAAATAATAAAAAGGTCATCTATATACCGACCATAGAAGACCAGGTTCGCTACCCAGTCAGTGCACCACACATGGGTGTCCTCAAGGTCACCCATATATAGATTGGCATAACTGGGAGCGAACCTGGTCCCCATGGCGGTGCCAGTGAGCTGTAAATAATATTTGTGATTGAAAATGAAATAGTTGTGTGACAAAATAAAGGTGATGCATTGTGTAAGGAAATCCTGGTGTTTTTTATCAAGTGTAGAGGTCCTTTTAAGTAATTTGGAGATAACTTGGACACCCAAATTATGAGGGATATTGGTGTATAATGCTTGCACATCCAGTGTCAGGAACGCATATGTATCCTTCCACTGGATATTCTGTATTTTATTTAAAAAATCTTTTGTGTCTGATAAATGTGATTTTAATGACGTGACGTGTGGTTGAAGAAAGGAATCGATGTAGAAGGAAAGATTGGAAGTGAGGGAATTGATCCCAGAAATAATGGGGCGACCAGGGGGTGCAGTGAGGGACTTGTGTATCTTAGGAAGAAAATAAAAGGTGGGAGTGGTGGGGAATTGTGAAGAAAGGAATCGTAATTCTTCTCTGGATATGACCCCCAGACCGAAACCATGATCTAATAAGATCTTAAGCTCCTCTATAAATTTTGGAGTGGGGTCTTGAGTAAGAGTGGTATAGAAGAATTTGTTTTCTAATTGACGCAAGGATTCCTGCAGATAATATGACGTGTTCATGATAACTAGGCCTCCACCTTTATCGGCCTCTTTGATTGTTATGGATGTGTCTTGTGTTAATTCTTTGATAGCTCGTTTCTCCTGTCTGGTAAGGTTGGATACAAATTTAGATGAGGGTCTAGAATCATTTTGTCCCACCAGCTCTTTAAAATCTTCCAGTGTGATCTTATAAAATGATTCTATGCAGCTGCTCTTGGCCGAAATAGGAAAGAATTCCGACTTTACTTTAAATTTGGACTCCTCTTTTTTGATATCATAAATTTTAATCTCATTCTCTCCTGAATCAGTGGGTATATGGTTTTCTTCCCACAGTTCTTCTAATGTTGTAAGTAAAGGATAATCAGAGCTATCCAGAATAATGGGTATTGATTCATCTTTCTTGAGTGTTAAACTTTTTTTGGCAAAATACCTTTTTCTACAAAGGGTGCGGATATACCTATTAAGGTCTACATAAAGGTCAAAAATGTTGGGACCGCTTGTAGGTGAGAATTTAAGTCCCTTTTCTAATAAAGAGAGTTCTGATTTCGACAATACTTTATCTGATAAATTGAAAACAGTGGGTTTGGATCTAGATATCGGGTTTGTTAGAACCTCCTTGGGTTTTTGTGACCTCCCTCCTCCTCCTCTGCATCCTCTGTGCTTAGATCTCTGTTTCTTTTGGGAGTGCCTCGTTGTTCGGTGTCTGTCATCCACCGGACATAGGTTTTTGGTCGTGCTCCTAAAAAAATCCCCTTTTGTTCATAATTCTCAGTAGTTCTAGGGGTTTGTCTTTCACTACCCTTCCCCAACTCTGCTCTAGGGTTCCTATACCTATTAGCATTTGGTCTTAATGGTGATTCTGTATCACTATCTTGTATATCCATTAATGGCTGGAATCTATTGTGATTAGTAAAGTCTCGTTGTCTAGAAGTATATTGATCTCGTCTTTGTCTTCTATCGTTACCCCAATAGGTATTTTGTTTGTATTGAGTGGGGTTTTCTGTGGGTTTTTGTTTCTGTCTATATGTACGTACTGAGTCATTCTCATAATCGTATACATCACGTTTAAACTTTTTCTGTTTTGTTTCCATAAGACTCTGTTCAAATTTTATAACTCTCTCATTTACAGCTCTATCTTTCCTTTCAAATTGTTCATCATTTTTATATTTGTCCATAGTTCTATTGAGTTCTTCAATCTCTTTTTCAATCAAAGATACCTTATCATTCCTGTACCTGATAATCAGTTTCATTAGTTCTAGGGAGCAATTATCTAGTAATTGGTCCCATTCTTTCTGATAATTAGGATTATCATGAAAGATAGATGATTTGAAAAGTCGAAGACCTCTAGGGATCATTTTCTTATTTACATACTGTTGTAAATTAACACTGTCCAACCAATTTTTGGATTCAGTTTTAAGAAGATTTTCTAATCTATTGAAATCTCTAATCAGATCTGGTTTATCAGGTACAGCTGATTTGGTATTAGAATTTCCTAAATCGGACCAATAGGACTGTCTTCTATCATTACGTTCTTTAACATTAGAAAAACAGCTCATGGCTGCAGCACTTACGGACCAAACAATATAGAAAAGTAAAAGAATATGTAAGTGCGCAGTCAGCAGCAGCTGGTATGGGGATGGTCAGATCCCAGAATATAATAGAATAAAAAACACAAGTACCAGCGCTGGCTGTAAGAATTATATAAGGACGGTTTGCTGAATAAAATGTCAATTTATTAAATCATTTAAAAAGACAGGTGTGAAATCCTGTTATTGATCTAAATAACACTTAAAATATAAAGTATAATAGTGCCCACTGGGTATAGTCACTTATACATCCACTTTCCTTTGGGACATATACAGATTTACACGGCTAGGACAGTCTCCAAAGTGGCAATCACTGTAGCAGCAGATAATTACCGGTTTCCACAGATGAGATGTTTAATGGCATCAGCTTTAGGAAGGGTCCATTGCTAGCTGTTTGTGTGGATCCGGTTCTTTATCCTTGGGGAATGAATCCCAGTGATAGGAGCAAAGTCCAAATGAATGCCGAGAATGTCAGAGTCCCAATGTGTCGTGGAGTGGTGCCCAGGTGGGGTATAGGGCTCAACGCGTTTCGCTGGCAACAAGGTGATCCAGCTTCCTCAGGAGCATAAATACACTGTATATTGGGTCTCTATTTATACCCTGCTTCATTAATTGATCAAAAACACCTGTCTGGTGCTTAATTAAAAATGTTGCAAACCGTCACAAAATATAATTATAATCATATCCTTATTTGCACAGAGATCTGCTGTTATATATAAAGCAAATCCCACCTCAAAACGAGCATTAGTATTTAATTTATACATAGAATTACATTTGAATGAAACCGGTCACGTGACCTGAAAAGACACGTGATCGGGAGTCTAGGTAGTCCTATTGGTCCGATATAACATGTGGTTTTAGTCACATGATCGGAGACTCAGTCATCCCCTTCTCAGAGGACACTGTTCACAGTTTACATGCTCAGAGAAACCTCTCCAGTCACGTGACCCCGAGTCTCCGATCACGTGACCGTGTTATCATTGGTTCACAAACGTCACATGGTTTTGGTGATCTCATAGGAGAAAAATCCCCTTCATGGAGAGTACTGTCTAGTCTTTTCAGTACTACTAATTAGTTACATATCACGCAAATAGTATGGCTTTAATTGGCAACAGAGATACATTGTGTACAAGTTAGATAGAAAAGATGTAAAGTATATATGAGAGAGGGAGAACGCACTGGAATCATTATATAATATTTGTCAAGTTTTCCTTGCAGTGATTCGGTACAGGATGTTTCTTATTTAGAGCTAGTCACTGTAACTAATAATACATATGAACAGAGTTTCTTTGTATACTTGTCAATATATTATAAATAATATTATAAATAGTAAACAAACATAGTTAAAACAAATTAAAACCAATAACACAAAAACGAGAATAGAGAATGAAAAAATAATGATAATAAAAAAAATATATATAATAATAAATTTAAAACACATTTTGAATGTAATTGTAGTTCTATAAGATTTAATTACCACTAATATATATGTGTGTATATAACACACATACCTGCATCTGTAAACACAGCTACGCCTTAAGACATAATATACCTTGAATAGGTATACCCACAGATAATTTAATTAAATTTGATTTGTACCACTGGTTACATGTGAGGGTGCTCAATTATTAATTAGACCTTTATGGTACACATTTTTTCATAAGGGATTTGTCATTTGTTATTAAATAGATATATATACATGTGTGTATACCCTCCAGAACGGGAGTTGATTTAGATTTAAGTTTACAATTTTTGGCTTTTAGATCTTCCCAAGGAAACCTGTAGAGTCCTACCTAGACTCCCGATCACGTGTCTTTTCAGGTCACGTGACCGGTTTCATTCAAATGTAATTCTATGTATAAATTAAATACTAATGCTCGTTTTGAGGTGGGATTTGCTTTATATATAACAGCAGATCTCTGTGCAAATAAGGATATGATTATAATTATATTTTGTGACGGTTTGCAACATTTTTAATTAAGCACCAGACAGGTGTTTTTGATCAATTAATGAAGCAGGGTATAAATAGAGACCCAATATACAGTGTATTTATGCTCCTGAGGAAGCTGGATCACCTTGTTGCCAGCGAAACGCGTTGAGCCCTATACCCCACCTGGGCACCACTCCACGACACATTGGGACTCTGACATTCTCGGCATTCATTTGGACTTTGCTCCTATCACTGGGATTCATTCCCCAAGGATAAAGAACCGGATCCACACAAACAGCTAGCAATGGACCCTTCCTAAAGCTGATGCCATTAAACATCTCATCTGTGGAAACCGGTAATTATCTGCTGCTACAGTGATTGCCACTTTGGAGACTGTCCTAGCCGTGTAAATCTGTATATGTCCCAAAGGAAAGTGGATGTATAAGTGACTATACCCAGTGGGCACTATTATACTTTATATTTTAAGTGTTATTTAGATCAATAACAGGATTTCACACCTGTCTTTTTAAATGATTTAATAAATTGACATTTTATTCAGCAAACCGTCCTTATATAATTCTTACAGCCAGCGCTGGTACTTGTGTTTTTTATGTCAGACAATTAATGGCTTTTTTTTTTGTGGGGACCCAAACAAACCAATCATTTCAGCCACCCTGTCACTGAAATGATTGATTTATTAAACTGTGCATGTTCCGTTTATACAACATAAGGGTGGTTGGGAGGGCCCAAGTACAATTCCATCTTGCACCTCTTTTTCTCTGTGCATTATGTGCTCTTTGCGGCCTAGTTTTTAAAACTGACATCCTGTCTGCCACTGCAGTGCCACTCCTAGATGGGCCAGGTGTTTGTGCCGCACAGTTGTGTCACTTTGCTTAGTCATTCAGCTACCTCGGTGCAACCTTTTGGCCTAAAAACAATATTGTGAGGTGTTCAGAATAGACTGGAAATTAGTGGAAATGAATGTTATTGAGGTTAATAATACTGTAGGAACAAAAAAAAAAAAAAAATCTGTGAATTTAGCTGTTTTTATGTTTTGTTTTTTTTAAAATTCAGATCAAAAACCAAAACCCGGAAGGGTGGTTTTGGCAAAACCAATCCAGATCCAAAACACGACCGGGGATCCAGATCCAAAACAAAAACACAAAACACGAAAAGTGTCCGGTGCACATCTCTACTTCTTAATTAGATCAGTTACTAATTACATGACTTAAGTAATAGAGGTG